>NW_027744586.1:0-306 GCF_054177405.1 Leptonychotes weddellii | reverse complement strand
GTGTCAGCCAGAAGCATCACCAGAAGAGCCGGTCACAAGAGGGGACTCCCATCTGTCTGAGGACAGGCTGTGTGGTGGTCCCAGAAGACCCCTCCCACCCCCGTCCTCTCATCCCGTCCTGAGGAAGCCTTCTTCAGGGGCCACCTGGTTAAATTAGCCTCCGCCAGGAGCACAGGCTCTGTTCCGCTCCAGGCAGACACGGACGTGGCTTTCAGCAGAGTTGGGGAAGTGTCAGGTGTCCGGCTGCCGGGATCGGCCGGGGTGCGGCATGCACAAAAGGAGAAGCTGGGGGCTGGCCAACGCCAG
>NW_027744585.1:0-306 GCF_054177405.1 Leptonychotes weddellii | reverse complement strand
TTATGTTAATCCCCATACATTACATCATTAGTTTTAGATGAAGTGTTCCATGATTCATTGTTTGTGCATAACACCCAGTGCTCCATGCAGAATGTGCCCTCCTCAATACCCACCACCAGGCTAACCCATCCTCCCACCCCCCTCCCCTCTAGAACCCTGTTTGTTTTTCAGAGTCCATCATCTCTCATGGTTCGTCTATCCCTCCGATTTCCCCCGCTTCATTCTTCCCCTCCTGCTACCTTCTTCTTCTTCTTTTTTTTTTCTTAACATATATTGCATTATTTGTTTCAGAGGTACAGATCTGAG
>NW_027744584.1:0-306 GCF_054177405.1 Leptonychotes weddellii | reverse complement strand
TATTAAAATAGATACCGGATCATTCAGATTTTTGTTTTATTTTGTGTGGTATGTTATATTTTTTGAGGCATCTTTCCATTTCATCTACATTGTTGAATTTGTTGACCTAAAACTGTTCATAGTATTTTCTTGTTATCTTTCTTTTTTAAAGATTTATTTATGTATTTTAGAGAGAGAATGTGAGAGACTGGTAGAGGGGGAGAGGGAGAGGGAGAGAGAGAATCTCAAGCAGGTTCCCCACTGAGTGCAGAGCCCAACATGGGGCTCAATCCCACGACCCTGAGATCATGACCTAAGCCAAAACTG
>NW_027744583.1:0-306 GCF_054177405.1 Leptonychotes weddellii | reverse complement strand
GCCTACTACATTGCCAACAAATATGTCCTTTGTAATTGTTTCTTCCCTATGGAGTCCAACCATAGGGATGATAAACCCCAATGGGAAATTTTGCTTCAAATCATCTCCTTCAGATCCAAATAGCTCCAAATAAAACTTTCCTTCAATAATAGAGCACTGAGCGTCAGTAGATTACTTTTTTTGCTGTGCTTAGTTGGTCAAACTGTTACTCTTCCTCAATACTCCTTGAATTCTTATGCAGAATCAACTCTATGATTTTGCCAGAATCAGAGAGATTCTGGGCCATTAGTGTTTGATGATACACTT
>NW_027744582.1:0-306 GCF_054177405.1 Leptonychotes weddellii | reverse complement strand
GCTCGTCCTACCTTCCACAAAGTGGTCGCTTTTCTGATGAGAGAGTTGTTGTTATTCTTTTCTTCGATCTCCTGTTGAGTTTGTAGGTGTTCAGAATGGTTTGATTTCTATCCAGCTGAATTCCTGAGAGGAGACGAAATCCAGGTCTCCTACTCCTCTGCCATCTTGCTCCGCCCCCCTCAATCCATTATATCTTCAATGCATTCCAAAGAAATTGCAGAAATCACTTTACCCCTAGTACATTAGCATGGTATCATCTAGACGTAGGGGTCAACAAACCATGGCCTGTGATCATTTTCCTGTTTT
>NW_027744581.1:0-306 GCF_054177405.1 Leptonychotes weddellii | reverse complement strand
ATTTTTTTTTAATTTATTTATTTGAGAGAGAGAGAATGAGAGAGAGAGCACATGAGAGGGGGGAGGGTCAGAGGGAGAAGCAGACTCCCCGCCAAGCAGGGAGCCCAATGCGGGACTCGATCCAGGGACTCCAGGATCATGACCTGAGCCGAAGGCAGTCGCTTAACCAACTGAGCCACCCAGGCGCCCCTGTGTATTTATGTAAATTTAAGATGTGTGTCGGTTATTGATTTCTTGCCTCTTAACTTGAAATACATACATTTTATGCTCTGTGAAAATGGATCTAGGCCCTTAAAATATTTTTCT
>NW_027744580.1:0-306 GCF_054177405.1 Leptonychotes weddellii | reverse complement strand
TTCTTGGGCTTCAGACTTGGACTGAATTACACCATGGGCTCTCCTGGGTCTCCAGCTTGCAAATGGCAGATTGGGGGACTTTACAGCCTCCATAATCATGTGAGCCGATTCCTGTAATAAAACTCCTCATACCTGTGTGTATACCCTGTTGGTTCTGTGTCTCTGAAGAAGCCTGACTAATACACTCATGGAATCTCAGGAGGGTCAGAGAACCAGTCTCCGAGGTTCCACAGCCAGGAAAAACACCAGCTTGAAGCTTCCAGTGGCCTCAGTTGGGGAAGCACGGCTCTATCTCGCTGGGCTGGT
>NW_027744579.1:0-306 GCF_054177405.1 Leptonychotes weddellii | reverse complement strand
CCTTATAACACTTTGTCTTATAAGAATGTTTTATATGCCTGAAGCCTTGGGCCATATAAGTTTGGCCACATAAGTTCATCCTAACAATGTGATATATGGCGAATTCCCATTGCAGGGTGGGGGGGTGTGGAAGGGAGGTTTTGAAGTATAAGTCATACAGGCATGAACTTTTCTGGTTGGCAAAATTTAGTATATATGACGACACATAATTGCTCAGAAAATTAAGTGCATCTCTATGTGAATACACTGTGAATATATTTGACTTTGTGCCTGGTGTCTCCTGGACTTTGTCCCACACACCTTTTT
>NW_027744578.1:0-306 GCF_054177405.1 Leptonychotes weddellii | reverse complement strand
TATATTATTATATATGTAAAATAATAAAGATAATAAGTTAGAGTGAAGACAGTGAGGCTTTGGTACAAGTATGGACAAATATATTAATGAAACAGAATGAAGAACCTAGAAACAGACCCTTGTGTACAGATACTTGGTTTATGATAAAGGTGGCATTGCAAGCGATGCAATTAGAATGAATAAATAAATGTAGTATATACTGATATTGAGTAGCAATTAAGAAAAATGAACTACTGGGCGCCTGGGTGGCTCAGTTGGTTAAGCGACTGCCTTCGGCTCAGGTCATGATCCTGGAGTCCTGGGATC
>NW_027744577.1:0-4575 GCF_054177405.1 Leptonychotes weddellii | reverse complement strand
CTTCATTTGACTCTGTTTGTTTCTATGTATTAGGAAAGTCAGCTATGTTCCAGATCTTGAAAATAGTGGCCTTATGAAGAAGAGATCCTATGTCGTACAATATCCCCTACTCACCAGACCAAGCACTTGAGGTGTGTCTCCTGTGTAGGTTGCAGGTGCCCAACTCTTGTGGCTGAACCATGTTTATTTTCAGTCCAGTTGGCTGCAATGTTCTGACACACTAGGGAGGGCTGGGTTCCTGTGCTGTTAATAGGCCTGTCTGGAGCCACCATGGGCTTGTAGTTGCCATGTCAGTAGTCAGAGCTGATGCCTGTCTCAGCCTATTTGCTGGGACCACAGTCACACTGAACTGCAGGGCCCTCTCACTATGCGGCCCCCTAAGAGACTTTTGTTGCTGGGCTGATCTGGCCGTCAGACCAGATGCCTACTCCCAGTCCATCTATTGGGACGGCAGTCATACCATCTTGCAGGGTGCTCTTCCCTATATTGTCCCCTGAAAAGCTTTCATTTGTGGGTGGGACCAGACGGACTAGATGCCTGCCCCAGTTTACCCACCAGAGCTGCAGCTGCACTGATTACCAGTGTGTTCTCTCTGTGCTGCCAGGTATAAGATTCAGCTGCTTGGACTGCTGGTGCACTGTGATCATCTTCCCCTCTCCCCAGGGAAGGAGTCACTTCCAAATGGTGCTGGTCCCTGTTGGGGTTGCTTTCAGGGTGTGTTGGGGCAGTAGTCACTTTGGAGGGAGGCCGACAGAGTGCGGCGGGTTGATTGGGGTGGATCTGGAGGAGAACATGTGGGTGAGATGCATGGTGTTAGCAAGGTAGGTGGAGGCCATTCTTGCCGATCCCCACAAATGTCTTGCTATCTAGAAAATGGTGCCTTTTTGTTCTTGGAGAAGTATTTATTTACTTGAGATGAGTAAATAAATCTCCTCTTGTGTATTCCAAGCACTTTTCAAACTGCTAATTCCATGCTGTATCTCAGCAGGGTTATTTTTTTATGCTATCTCTTTAAGGGTGGAGACTCAGTTTTCTATTGCCCTCCAGCTCTCCTGGAGCTAAGCCCACTGATTTTTAAAGTACCTGGAGTTCAGGCCCACTGATTGTAGAAACTCACCAATTTAAGCCCCACTTGTTATCAAAGCCAAATATTAGGGGGACTCATCTTAGTGCAGGTCCCCCATACCTCGGGTGCCTGGTGTGGAAGTCTTATCTTCTTGTTTCACCATGCTTATGGTGTCCTTTTTGTTTGTGGTTAGTCTTGCCAGGTACTTGCTTCCCAAAGTATCTGCCTTTCCTACCTTTTCTGATATGGCCTCTTCTAGATAATTACTATGGAAAATCTGTTCTGCCAGTCTCCAGGTCCTTTTCAGAGTTAGTTGCACTAATGTGTCTATTATCTCAGTGTGTTTGTGGAGTGAGGTGATCTTAGGATCTTCCTACTCTGGCATCTTCCCAGAACTCCCAATATGCCTGAATTTTAAGACCAAACACTCTTTACAATCCCTCAGCAGAGGTAACTAGTAATAGATTAAACTAACTAGTATGTTGTGAACAAAGCTATATGCACAAAGTTTACTTTTGGGTTTTTGTTTATTTTTGTTTTTTACTGATCTTTGAACAGTCTTCTGATTTCCCATTGGAGAAAAAGGCAGTGGGTAACTAAACTTGACACATTTCTTCCTTTTTAATGACTTTCAGCTTCCCCTCTCAGAAAGGTCAATATCAAAACCTATTGATTCTTGGAACTCTTACCACAGTTTACCAACAAGAATTTCTAATACATGAAAAAATAAAAATTTAAGTAAAAATCAGGTTAGCAAAGGGTCACTGGTCTTATATTTTTAAAGTTTATTGAGTAGATTACACGTCAAAAGTAAAATAGATAATTATGAGCAGAAATTTTTCGCATTTGAAATTTGGAGAGCAGTGTTGGAATCAGATATTAGGTCATATATCTATGGATGTCCATTGCCTAGGAAGGTTCCACCATCTCCATGTCTTCAAACCTTACAAACAAAAAGATGTAGAATACTCTATACCTTTATGTCAATTTATATGGCTTAACCCAAACCACAGAATTGTCATGTTCCAAAGATGTAGAAACACTTTCCTGGAGGTCACTATTTTGTATCATCTCTGTTAGTGTAAGATGATGAATCATGAGATTTCTAGTGGGGAAGCACAAGTTCATAATCATGCTCGAGAGTACAGGAAGAAGGCCTAGTAACACAAGTCATCTTGACAAGGGCATATTCTGTTTCTGTCCCATTTCTAAATGGCCTCACTCTCTTTGTGGTAGAGTCAATATTCTCATAACCATCATCATTGGAGCTCAGGGAGGGCCTCCGATAAGGTCTGTGACTAATGATGGAGTAGCACAGTTCCTCAGAACCACTGCCATTCTCATTTTCCTGCCAAGCACAAAAACAATAATAACAATAAATAAAGGATCCAGGACCATCCATCAGATTTGAGCTTAGTGACTGCCCTTCCTTTCTTCTTGTCTGACAGTGATCTTACACATCAGGTATCCAAAGCCCTTTCTCCAAATCCTGATATCTTACAGACTTCATTTTAGCAAATATGTATTGTGCTCCGAGCTACTATTGTTATGCTTTCATTTCACTTCAAATAACAAAAGAGAAAAGAAGGATATTATTATCCTTCTGAATATCTAAAAGAAAGTAGTTGTATACATTAGGTCACACATAATCAGACATTAAATATGCAATAATCATACCTCAAATGAGTAATTACTCAAACGACATAAAAAAAACAAGTTTCATAAGACAAAGTAAAATTAAATTTCTGAGCTTAAATACATTCTCAGTTGCATAGACCATGAAAGAAAAATGAAAACATTAAGATACTATATTGTAATTAAATCAATAAAATGCTTGTGATGTAGTATTAAAAGGAATAAACATTTTTATATCTATTAATTACCACCATACTTCTAAATATAAATGTTAACTTCTGGGCTTAACTATTGGAACACAACATAGAAAACAAAAGAATTAATGTTTTATGGTAGTCAAATTATAAGTGTAAATTTATTTCATTTTATTTCTGTTATGGTAGTTTTGAAAATTAAAATAATAAACTTCAGTAGAATTGGGTCAACAATTAGAATTTGCCAGTCATCAAAATCAGTTAAAATAATGTTTTGTTTTTTTAATGTTCTCTATTTCAACATTAAAATGATAAATAAAAGTATTTAAAGCATAAGATACTTTGATAAGCTCATTCAGAAATTACAAGAAAGACCTACAGCTATCTTTAAATAAAGTCATCTGTATTTTGACATTTATCACACAAATTAATATTTTTATTACCTGATTAGAAGTAGATGAAACTTCTTTACCTGATGGATTAAAAAAAAATAAGATTTTTTGAACTATCATAAGATGGGGGAAAAGGGGGAAAGGATAAAATACAGTGACAAAACTGCAAGGAAGTCACTATCTAAGTACGTGACATTATCTCATGTTATTATTGAGGTTCTCAAGCTGAATGACAAGATCAGGAAAGAATAAATGTTAATATATGTGAATCTATGTAAAAGAACATATGTGAATATATGTTCAGGAAGCATTAATACTGTGTTTCTGTGTAATTTGCTAAAATAAATTTGCTAAATAAAGGTAGATTTTGGATTTGAGTAATAAAATTTTCTTCACAAATATGCTATGACAATAAAGTATGGCAAGTTCAAAGAAAGAACAATTATATATGAAATTTAGGATATAAATTCTATAATATGACAGATAGATACTGAAGTAACAAAATCAACTATTTCAAATTAAACACAAATATTAAGATTCAGGTTAATTGCATCTATGAAGGCTAAAGTAATTTATATTTTTGTTGTTAATCTGAGATCCACAACTGGTATTTATTTTAGAGAATTATTTCTTTATTTGTTCAAATCTGTTTTTTTTTTAAAGTTTCTTTTGTGTTTTATTTCCCTTGCTTCAGGAGACATATCTAGAAAGAAGTTGCTATGGACAATGTCAAAGAGATTACAAAACTAAAAGGCACATAAGGAATGGTAGAAGATATTTGCAAATGACATATTTGATAAAGGGCTAGTATCTAAAATATATAAAGATCTTATAAGCCTCAAAAACAAAAATAAATTAATAATCCAATTACAAATGGACAGAAGACATGAACAGAAATTTTTCCAAAGAAGACATCCAGATGGCCAACAGACACATGAAAAGATGTTCAACATCACTCATCATCAGAGAAATACAAATCAAAACCACAATGGGATACCACCTCACACTAGTCAGAATGGCTAAAATCAACAACACAAGAAACAACAGGTGTTAGTGATGACGTAGAGAAAGGGGAACCTTCTTGCACTGTTGGTGGGAATGCAAGCTGGTACTGCCATTGTGGAAAAAAGTATGGAGGTTCCTCAAAAAGTTAGTCTTCACATCCAAATTACCAACAGACACATGAAAAAATGTTCAACATCACTTGGCATCAGGGAAATCCAAATCAAAACCTCAATGAGATACCACCCCACACTGGTCAGAATGGTTAAAATTAACAAGTCGGGAA
>NW_027744576.1:0-306 GCF_054177405.1 Leptonychotes weddellii | reverse complement strand
GGTAACCAGGCCCAGCTGCAGGATCTGAGGAAGGGACATCTCGGGGTCAGCCGCTGGACACCCTGGTTTCTGCCAACAGAGTGATGTCTATGTGCCAGCAGCTGCCAGGGGTAGATGGCAGGTGCGGTGCTGGGAGGGGCTTGCATGGGAGTGAAGCGGACGAGAGCCCCCTCCATGGCCAGCTGACTTGCTGGTGGGGCTGGGTGCTCCCCAAATGATGCCCGGGCCTGGACCTGCTCCCCGGCCTCTGCACTCGCCCTCTGCCTGGAGCTGACCTGGCTTCCCCCGGGGTCCTGCTCCACTTGC
>NW_027744575.1:0-306 GCF_054177405.1 Leptonychotes weddellii | reverse complement strand
TGGCGATGGTGGTGATAGAACGATCTGTTCCTGGGGATGGTCTAGAGCTGGCAGCTCCTGTCATTCAGGTAAGGAGGGCTGTTCATCCGCTCCAGAGCCTCCATGCGTAAGAAAAGTGATGGTCACTGGCAGCAAGTCCCTCTGGTCTGGCAGGGAGAGGGGAGGGGGAGAGGGGAGCCTCTGTGCACTCAGACCCTGCACCGCCTCGCTCAGGCTGGAAGCCACGGCTCGCATGGCCGCCATGAAGGACCGCCAGCAGAAGGACATTTCTCAGTACAACCAGGAGATCCGAGAGCTGGAGCGTGT
>NW_027744574.1:0-306 GCF_054177405.1 Leptonychotes weddellii | reverse complement strand
TAATGTCTCCATTCATCTTCCACATCTGGAAGAATCTGGAAGTAGATTCTTGATAAAATGTGGCTCAGGAAGGCCAGATTATCAGCCAGGGTCACGAGTGTAAGGGCTTCAGCCAGGGCTTAGGGAGACTTGGTCATGGGACTCAGTGACAGAAGGTTCTGTCAGGACAATGTCCGCTCTGGACCAAAGAAGCCGCCCCGGCTGCAGTCAGCACAGAGACACAGCGGGTCCCCCGGGGAGGCCGCTTCTCTTGTTCTCTCGACACCCTTGGTTCAGAGCTGCGTCTCCAGGCCAAACCCTCAAATT
>NW_027744573.1:0-306 GCF_054177405.1 Leptonychotes weddellii | reverse complement strand
TAAAGAGAAGTGATTTTGTATTTCTTTTCCCTATAGTCCCATAAAAGATAGATGAAATCACATGGCACTAAGCAGGATAATATTCCATTGATGTCTATTTTTATATTTTTAAACCATTCCGTCTTCTAAATTAGTAATTCTACTGATCTCTCACCATAATATTTCATCCTTCTAGCTTCTTCATCTTCTTCTTCTTCTTAGTTAGGGAAAAGATTTTTTTAAATTTTTATTTGAAGATAGTTGACACACATTACATTAATTTCAGGTCTACAATATAGTGATTCAGCATCTCTGTATGTTACCCTG
>NW_027744572.1:0-306 GCF_054177405.1 Leptonychotes weddellii | reverse complement strand
TTTTTTTTTTTTTTAAAGATTTTTTATTTATTTATTTGAGACAGAGAGAATGAGATACAGAGAGCATGAGAGGGAGGAGGGTCAGAGGGAGAAGCAGACTCCCTGCAGAGCAGGGAGCCCGATGCGGGACTCGATCCCGGGACTCCAGGATCATGACCTGAGCCGAAGGCAGTCGCTTAACCAACTGAGCCACCCAGGCGCCCTATCATCATACATTCTTCCAACTCTATGATTTATCAGCATAAAATTTATACTCTTCATCTTCCAAGGTTTTGGAAGCTCAAAATACCTAAGATGTTATAAATC
>NW_027744571.1:0-306 GCF_054177405.1 Leptonychotes weddellii | reverse complement strand
TGGCGATGGTGGTGATAGAACGATCTGTTCCTGGGGATGGTCTAGAGCTGGCAGCTCCTGTCATTCAGGTAAGGAGGGCTGTTCATCCGCTCCAGAGCCTCCATGCATAAGAAAAGTGATGGTCACTGGCAGCAAGTCCCTCTGGTCTGGCAGGGAGAGGGGAGGGGGAGAGGGGAGCCTCTGTGCACTCAGACCCTGCACCGCCTCGCTCAGGCTGGAAGCCACGGCTCGCATGGCCGCCATGAAGGACCGCCAGCAGAAGGACATTTCTCAGTACAACCAGGAGATCCGAGAGCTGGAGCGTGT
>NW_027744570.1:0-306 GCF_054177405.1 Leptonychotes weddellii | reverse complement strand
GGTAACCAGGCCCAGCTGCAGGATCTGAGGAAGGGACATCTCGGGGTCAGCCGCTGGACACCCTGGTTTCTGCCAACAGAGTGATGTCTATGTGCCAGCAGCTGCCGGGGGTAGATGGCAGGTGCGGTGCTGGGAGGGGCTTGCATGGGAGTGAAGCGGACGAGAGCCCCCTCCATGGCCAGCTGACTTGCTGGTGGGGCTGGGTGCTCCCCAAATGATGCCCGGGCCTGGACCTGCTCCCCGGCCTCTGCACTCGCCCTCTGCCTGGAGCTGACCTGGCTTCCCCCGGGGTCCTGCTCCACTTGC
>NW_027744569.1:0-306 GCF_054177405.1 Leptonychotes weddellii | reverse complement strand
TTATCCATTCATCTGTTGAAGGGTATCTTGGCTCTTTCCACAGTTTGGCTATTGTGGACGTTGCTGCTATGAACATTGGGGTGCAAATGGCCCTTCTTTTCACTACATCTGTGTCTTTGGGGTAAATACCCAGGAGTGCAATTGCTGGGTCATAGGGTAGCTCTATTTAAAATCTTTAAAAAATAAAATAAAATAAAAATCTCAGATGTACAAAGCCTGGTATACAGTTTATAACTTGGGGTTTGCTTACCTATATCAAACAATCTGGATGATGGGAAAATGGGGTGGTCTGGGAGTTTAAAGACT
>NW_027744568.1:0-306 GCF_054177405.1 Leptonychotes weddellii | reverse complement strand
GGGATAAATACCCAGTAGGACTAGCACTCTTTCCTGGTAGATGCTTTCTGATGGTGTTTGTTGCTCTATAAAGACACTTTGATCTATATCCATATGCCCATCCACCCATCTCTACCCTATACCACCTTGTCTTCAGTTTTTCTCCTTCTAGGCCTCTGACTAGGAGTCAAGCCATTTGCCATTGCCCCTTAGTATATATGTATGTATTTAAACCTCACAATGAAGACTTTTACATAAAATGGATGCACTGGCTGAAGCTGTTCCCATTGGGAGGATTTACTCCTCTTCACTGTTTAAGGTTACTCT
>NW_027744567.1:0-306 GCF_054177405.1 Leptonychotes weddellii | reverse complement strand
TGAGACAGTGGCTAAATGGAAAGATGCTCCACCTTTCTTGTTTCTTTTTTTCTTTCTTTTTAAAAATATTTATTTAAGTAATCTCTACACTCATCTTAGGGCTCGAATTCACGACCCTGAGATCAAGAGTTGCACGTTCTTCTGACTGAGCCAGCCAGGCGCCCCGGTGCTCCACTTTTCTTATTCATGTTTTATTTATGTCAAATACAGAAGTAAAAGTTACATTCAGTAATGTACACGAATCATGAGTGTACATCTTGGTGAAGATGTACATATTTGGAGACATGCTTAAGGAATCACAAATTT
>NW_027744566.1:0-4575 GCF_054177405.1 Leptonychotes weddellii | reverse complement strand
TGTGCTATGGTGAGCACTGTGAATTGTGCAAGACTGTTGAATCACAGATCTTTACCTCTGAAACAAATAATACAATATATGTTAAAAAAAAAAAAAAAGAAGATAGCAGGAGGGGAAGAATGAAGGGGGGGGATTGGAGGGGGAGACGAACCATGAGAGACGATGGACTCTGAAAAACAAACTGAGGGTTCCAGAGGGGAGGGGGATGGGGGGATGGGTTAGCCTGGTGATGGGTATTAAAAAGGGCACACTCTGCGTGGAGCACTGGGTGTTATATACAAACAAGGAATCATGGAACACTACATCAAAAACTAATGATGTAACGTATGGTGATTAACATAACAATAAAAAGTTGTAAAAAAGAACAATAGGTAAATGACTAAAATTCATGATAGGATCAAAAGAATCCAAATAAATTCATCAGTTAAATAGAATTTTAACTTGGAACTAGATAGAATAACTTTGATTTTATGTTCATCACTTCAACTCATCTTTTTCAGGTTGTTTTCTTATCTGCCTACAATTACCAATATAATTTATTTCAGCTTTTAAACCTTCTGAACGTGACAGACATTAGGAATTCAAAGGAAGAGAGATTATACTTCGTGGTGGGAAATTTAGAAAACACATCATAAAAGATATAGTATTTACAAACTACTTTGAAGTAAGGTTATTTTATATATACTTTTTAAACAAGATTTTATTTATTTATTTATTTATTTATTTGAGGGAGAGAGAGCCGTGGGGAGGGGCAAAGGAAGAGGGACAAGCAAGAGTTGGATGCTCAACCAACTGAGCCACCCAGGCACCCCTATGTATACTTTTAAAACAAGCTATATATACCTTTTTTTTTTTAAAGATTTTATTTATTTATTTGAGAGAGAGAGAATGAGAGACAGAGAGCATGAGAGGGAGGAGGGTCAGAGGGAGAAGCAGACTCCCTGCTGAGCAGGGAGCCCGATGCGGAACTCGATCCCGGGACTCCAGGATCATGACCTGAGCCCAAGGCAGTCGCTTAACCAACTGAGCCACCCAGGCGCCCCAACAACCTATATATACTTTTAAAACAACCTATATATACTTTTCAAACAATTAAAAATAAATCTTGAAAGGATAAAACTAATTTGAAACTAACTTAACTAACTAACTTAAATGAATACAAATTCCTCAAAGAAATAAAGGGAATTCAACATTCAGTTAAATTCAAAATGAAGACACAGAGAAGTCTTTTTATGATCTTTACCAAGTAGAAATATCAGACAAAGGAAACATAACAAAGAATGACAGAATTGATGGGATTAGCAGACAAGGATTTTGAAATATCTAATATAATATATGCCATAGGCTCAAGGAAGGATGTGAAAGGAAATATGAACATGGTGAGGAATAAAATGGAAGTTATAAAAATATTTATATTGTACTTCTAGGATAAATGTATAATAGCTCAAATAAAAAGAAATACTCTTGTTGAATAAGCATATAAGACTAGGCATTGCAGAAAAAAAGATCAGAGATTTTGAGGATCTAGCAATCAAACCTTTGCAGAATGAATCACAGAAAAGAAAGGATTGAAGAACAAAAGAACACAGTGTCAACCACTGTTGGAAAAAAAATGTCATTGGAACCCCAAAATAAGTGTGTGGAGACATAAAAAAAAATATAAGCCTCCAAATCATGGAAACAATGATCAAAAGTGAGCCGGAGCAATTATATTAATATCAAGTAGGCCTCAAAACATACAATATAGTAACTAAAATGAAGGACACTCTCCATTGATAAAGAACATAAAAATCCTAAATAAAACACATAATATAACAGCTTTGAAAAATGTGAATAAAATACTGAAAAAATTGAAAGAAAAATATACAAATACATAATTATTATTGTAGATTACAATACGATAATTGATAGAACCAGTAGTTAGTAAGATACAGAAGAGTTGGATAACATTATGAACCAACAAGATCTAATTTATATCTAAAAAAACTGGGAGCGCCTGGGTGGCTCAGTCATTAAGCGTCTGCCTTCGGCTCAGGTCATGATCCCAGGGTCCTGGCATCGAGCCCCACGTCATGCTCCCTGATCCACGGGAAGCCTGCTTCTCCCTCTCCCACTCCCCCTGCTTGTGTTCCCTCTCTCGCTGTGTCTCTCTCTGTCAAATAAATAAAATCTTAAAAAAAAAACAAAACTGTTGAATACACATTTAAAATGAAGTGGAGGATTTACCAAGATAAACCATAATCTGGGCCATAAACCAAGCCTCAAATACAAAAATATTGAGATTATACAAAGTGTATGTTCAAATTCTAATGGAATTAAATTAGAATTTAATAACAGCAAAAATGTCTGGAAAATATCCAAATATCTGGAAATTAAATAATACTTTTCTAAATAAGAATCAAAGCAGAAATCACAGGAGAAATTAGAAATTATGTTGCACTGAATGAAAATAAAGACCTAGCATATCAAATTTTGTGAGTTGCAGCTAAAGCAATGCTTAAAAGCTTAATAATCTGAGAATTACCTAATGACCAATTGGAACAAAAATAAATAAGCATACTACAAATCACCTCCATGCAGAGGCCTGGGAAGAAACCAGTGGGAATGTGCACAGCAACCTGAGGTTTAGACTTCTTCTGCTTAGTCCCATTACAGAATACAGTCCTTCCCCCCATATCCTCTATCCTGAGCCATCCCCTTTATTGGTCATTGGGACACTTCTGATGCCAAACACCATTGAACACTGTCTTGATGGAGCCCTTTTGCTTTATGAGTATCTCAGATATGAGAAAATGTTTGCTGAGGGAAGTTAAAATTTTTGAGCAATACTCATCTGTTTGATAATGGGTGATATTTACTGAATGATATGTGGACATTTTCACAAAGCTAAATAGAATTATTCTTCCCCAGAGAAGTGGATTTAGCAGGAAAAACAAAGGAGTAAGATTATAATAGTCACCAATCATGTGCTTAGTGCTGGATTAGGGATCTACATTTTGTCTTTAATCCTCATAGCAATTCAGTGAAGTCAACAATATTCACAAGCAGGTAATAGGACATTTTTATTTTGAGGGGACTCTCCAGGCATTTTGGTGATGATCAGCAAAATATGAATTGTGGTCCATGGCACAGGCAGGCAGATCCCAGTTAGCTGAAAAGGGTCTGAATGAACCTAATAGAAACCCTGATCTCTTCCCCATGAATCGCAGAGAACATATACTCTTAACTGGAAATGGAAAACATACTTGTAGTTAAATTATATAGATACTTGAATGAAGTCTAAATATTTCTTGATGTCTAGGAATATTCAAACCTCATGTTTAGTTTGTTCTTCTACAGGGGAAAGAGACCTATCAGGAGATGGGAATACTATATTTTAACACAATTTTTTTTTCTTTTAAAGTTTTTATTTATTTATTTGAGAGGGAGAGAGAGTAAGCACAAGCAGGGGAAAGGAAGAAGTAGACTCCCCGCTAAGCAGGGAGCCTGATGTGTGGCTCAACCCCAGGACTCTGGGATCATGACCTGAGCCAAAGCCAGAAACTTAACCAACTGAGCCACCCAGGCGCCCCTTAACACAAATTCTTAAAAGAAAAAAAAGAAACTCCCGACGTTATATAGAAACAGAGGGGCATGGAATAGACTATTAAGTTCACATTTCAGGGCTGGTGCTAGCAAAAACTGTGACATCACAAAGTTGACTTCACCCTTTCCATATCTTGTCACTATGAACAGTTCACTGAATAATGCTTTTTCTTTCTTTTTTTTTATGGGCCCTTTTCCTCAGTTATTCGATTTAAAATGCTCTTTCCAAATACTTCCTGTAGTAAACTAAGTGACGTTCATAATACACATTGGGTTTATAGTGTTACAAAATACTCTCTCAATTTAAGATTTATATTAAATTGGGAAGTGAGAGACTTTGCCTCCCAGTAAAGAAATATAAAATTATCGGGGCACTTGGGTGGCTTAGTCAGTTGAGCATGCGACTCTTGGTTTCACATCAGGTCATGATCTCAGGGTCTTGAGATGGAGCCCCATGTCGGGCTATGCGCTCAATGAGGAGTCTGCTAGAGATGCTCTCTCTCCTTTTCCCTCTGCCCCCTCCCCACTCATGCTCTCTAAATAAATAAATAAAATCTTTAAAAAAAAGAAATATAAAGTTATAGTAATCAAATGGGCAAGATTTGTTTATAATGGCCCTAAAATCTGACTTTAGGCGTCAACTAGGTCACTCCTGTTGTGTCTATGCATAATTCATATATTTTCAGTTTTAATTAGCATCATAACCCACTATTCTGCAACCCCTTCTTAATTTCTCCTCACTCCTTTTTTCTATCCTCTTTGAAATTCTTTTAGAGGTTTAAAATTTAAAGAAATTAAAATACAGTAATTTTTTAAAATTTATTCACCCTTTTATGGAATAAGTTATTTACTATGACCCAGCAATTGCACTACTGGGTATTTACCCCAAAGACACAGATGTAGTGAAAAGAAGGGCTATATGCATCCCAAGGTTCATAGCAGCAATGTCCGCAATAGACAAACTGTGGAAAGAGCTGAGATGCCCTTCAA
>NW_027744565.1:0-306 GCF_054177405.1 Leptonychotes weddellii | reverse complement strand
GGGATAAATACCCAGTAGGACTAGCACTCTTTCCTGGTAGATGCTTTCTGATGGTGTTCGTTGCTCTATAAAGACACTTTGATCTATACCCATATGCCCATCCACCTATCTCTACCCTATACCACCTTGTCTTCAGTTTTTCTCCTTCTAGGCCTCTGACTAGGAGTCAAGCCATTTGCCATTGCCCCTTAGTATATATGTATGTATTTAAACCTCACAATGAAGACTTTTACATAAAATGGATGCACTGGCTGAAGCTGTTCCCATTGGGAGGATTTACTCCTCTTCACTGTTTAAGGTTACTCT
>NW_027744564.1:0-306 GCF_054177405.1 Leptonychotes weddellii | reverse complement strand
ACGGTGCTTCTAGGGGCGCCTCCAGTACCTCAGTGTCTGCCTTCGGCTCAGGTCGTGATCCCGGGGTCATGGGATCGAGCCCCGCATCGGGCTCCCTGCTCAGCGGGAAGCCTGCTTCTCCCTCTCCCACTCCCCCTGCTTGTGTTCCCTCTCTCGCTGTGTCTCTCTCTGTCAAATAAATAAAATCTTAAAAAAAAAAGATGCTTCTAAAATATTTATCATAGTGCTTAACATTTAGTAAATGCTTAATAAACTTAAAAACATTAGAAATTATTTTGGATGGGCGCCTGGGTGGCTCAGTTGGTT
>NW_027744563.1:0-306 GCF_054177405.1 Leptonychotes weddellii | reverse complement strand
GGGAGGAGCAGAGGGAACAGGACAAGCAGGCTCCACACTCAGTGCAGAGCCCAACATGGGGGTTCAACCCCACGATCCAGAGATCATGACCGGAGCCAAAATCAAGAGTTGGACATCCAAGCGACTGAGCCACCCAGGTGCCTCAAGGGTGGGGATTTTATTCCCGGTCTGTGGAAGTTCCTTTTATTTACTTTGCACATAGAAAGTCCTTCAAAGTTAAGATACCGAGCTGCAACTCCAGTGTGCCTGGACAGCACACAGGACAAGGCAGGAGCCTCTTTTATTCGCTCCCTGTCTGTCCCCACT
>NW_027744562.1:0-306 GCF_054177405.1 Leptonychotes weddellii | reverse complement strand
TAGTGCCACACACTAGATTTTGTGTGTATTTTGGTCTGTTAGAACAAAGTGCCTCCCAAAATTTTAAAGAAAGAAAAACATATATGTACAAAATTAAGGGTAAATATGATGAAGGGATGGAATATGATTATAAAGATGAAAATTATAAAAGATTTTATAAAAGGAATTGATAAGAAGTTGCTTAAAAAAAGAAAGAGGAGGATTAAAAAAAAGGCGGGGAGAGAATATGATTAAGCAGGAGACTCGAACAAATACATACACTAGAGATTTAGGGTATATTTTGGCCTGTTAGAAGAAACTGTATCC
>NW_027744561.1:0-306 GCF_054177405.1 Leptonychotes weddellii | reverse complement strand
TGGGCAAATCCAATCATTTTATTGATAAGGAAAGTGGGACACATCATTTTAAAGCCACATCACTATAATCAGAGAAAATACAAATTGTCTTCATCTTATTCAGGGATACCTTCACTATAGCATGTATGTATAAAACATCTCTCTGTGTGTTATATATTTCTATATATACTTATATAGATAGATAAAATTATAAATTTATATAGTGATATGGATACAGTTATGGATACAAATACATGCACACATGAGTGTTCTAACTCATTACGTTGTTCAGGACAACAATAATCAGAACATTACAGTTATAATTTT
>NW_027744560.1:0-306 GCF_054177405.1 Leptonychotes weddellii | reverse complement strand
GGTTTGTAGTTTGAAATTAGCTCACAGGCTCAGTTTCTTGACTTTGGTTGTCCTAAAGGAAAAGTATTGTTTTCTGTTTACAACTTTGAAAAATTCACATTTATTAGTTTTTTTTTTTAGTGTTAAAGATGTTTAAAAATTTAAATAAAACAAAACTTAAAAAATGTATAGAGATGGGGCGCCTGGGTGGCTCAGTTGGCTAAGCAACTGCCTTCGGCTCAGGTCATGATCCTGGAGTCCTGGGATCGAGTCCCACATTGGGCTCCCTGCTCAGCAGGGAGCCTGCTTCTCCCCCTGACCCTCCCC
>NW_027744559.1:0-306 GCF_054177405.1 Leptonychotes weddellii | reverse complement strand
GTGTCAGCCAGAAGCATCACCAGAAGAGCCGGTCACAAGAGGGGACTCCCATCTGTCTGAGGACAGGCTGTGTGGTGGTCCCAGAAGACCCCTCCCACCCCCGTCCCCTCATCCCGTCCTGAGGAAGCCTTCTTCAGGGGCCACCTGGTTAAATTAGCCTCCGCCAGGAGCACAGGCTCTGTTCCGCTCCAGGCAGACACGGACGTGGCTTTCAGCAGAGTTGGGGAAGTGTCAGGTGTCCGGCTGCCGGGATCGGCCGGGGTGCGGCATGCACAAAAGGAGAAGCTGGGGGCTGGCCAACGCCAG
>NW_027744558.1:0-306 GCF_054177405.1 Leptonychotes weddellii | reverse complement strand
GCTAAGTAAACTGCTCAGGTTTGCTCTCAGGAGCTTTTGTTCCCTGCAAGCTTTTGGTACAGCTTTGGAGGACTAGAGTGAAAATGGTGGCCTCCCAATCTCCGCCTGGGAGAAGCCGAGAACTCCGGGCCCCACCCCTCAGTGTGCCCCCAGAGAAAAGCCATCAGTCACTCCCATCTCCCCGGTCTCCTGCTGCACTACGTGCTTACCCGGCCTGTGACCTAGTGTTTCTATCTCTGGCACCTGACCCTGTGTGGAGTCTCCAAACCCAGCAGATCCCTGCAGTGCACTCCCGTGCTGCTCCTC
>NW_027744557.1:0-306 GCF_054177405.1 Leptonychotes weddellii | reverse complement strand
ATGTTTTGAAGATCTGCTAGCATGGCCTTGAAATTTAAAGCTGGATTTGCTGTTTGGGCACCTCCCATCTTCCTCTCCTTACAATGGACTTGACATGAGATCTCTGAAAGTTGTGGATTTTGTAGGCTTAATGTGCTAGGCCATTCTCATGATGGTGGTGGTGCAAGAAACAGTGTGCTCGACTCATCTGTGTTTGTTTTGTTTTGTTTTGTTTTTACAGCTATTTGCCGACAGGGCTGTAGTCCCAAGCATGGGTCTTGCAAACTCCCAGGTGACTGCAGGTAAATGACTAAACTTTTTTTTTTT
>NW_027744556.1:0-306 GCF_054177405.1 Leptonychotes weddellii | reverse complement strand
TCAAGCAGAAAAGCAAGAAGCAAAAAGGGGCGAATCCCTTTTTCCTCCACCTTTTGTTTTATTCAGGCCCTCATTGGATTAAATGATAACCATCCACAATGGGGAGGGCACTTTACTTTATTGGGTCCACTGATTCAAATGTTAATCTCATCCAGAAACACCCTCAAAGAAAAACTCAGAAATAATGTTTTTTTTTTTTTATTCTTATGTTAATCCCCATACATTACATCATTAGTTCCAGATGAAATGTTCCATGATACATTGTTCGTGCACAACACCCAGTGCTCCATGCAGAACGTGCCCTCC
>NW_027744555.1:0-4575 GCF_054177405.1 Leptonychotes weddellii | reverse complement strand
CAAGTGTCTTATTACTTCTAAAGATTTTAATCTTTCATTTGTAAGGTATCATTACAAATAATACTTGGTTTATAATTTTTATTAATTTTTTGTGTGCAGCATTTTCAGTATTGACCCTTTCAGATCCAGCCACTGAGTTCTTTGTATTTTTTACTTCCTCATTTTGCTTCTAAAAATAAAGCCGTCTATTTTAATGTAACAATTTGCTCTTGCTTAATTAAGGTGTTTAATATTAAAATTGTGAATTTGAAAGATGTTCTTCTATATTATACTTCACAAAAAGATTTTTAAGCTAAAGGTAGTTGATACTCTTACGGCCAATGGATATTTGTTCCAAAATTTTTGATAACTACAGTGAATTATGTTAACATAAAATTACACTGTGCAGTATTAGCCCTTCTATTATGGTGATGGTAAAGTGAACTGTGAAAAAATTAGGTGAGACATCACTGAGCGCAATATCGAACTGACCTATTTTTGTCTCATATTGATGACAATAACTCCACTGACAATGCCATCTCTAGAACCTCCACAGTTCTTGGCATTCAGTAAATCTTAGTTGAATAAATTAAAGGCTGGGGAATGGATGAAGGAAAAATGAACTGAATATCCTATAGCTTTAAGGTAATTTTATCATGATTGCCACCAACAAACTGACTCCAGCATTTAGATAACTGCAAGGAGCTCATTGAGCAAACTTATTTTTGCAATTATAATTTCATGAACTGACAGGACCCTTATTCTTTATCAAAACATGTTTCTTTCCTTTCAGAGCTTTCATTTGAGACTATGGGATGTTGGTGTTCTAGACATTGATTTGTTGATTAACCAGTAAATGTCAGGGGTTAGGGATTCAGAAGTAAATATGACAGTGCTTTCGAGGAATTCATCATCTAGTGTGTAGCCGGTGAACAGTCATAGTGGAGATGTGGAATCACTATTGAGGGAGTACAAAACTGGGTGCTGGGGAGATGGCTTAAGCTTAGTTGGAGAAAGAGGACGATTTCATCAAGTGGAGGTGGCAGAGAAAGCAGTCTGACATGGGCAGCATGTAAAAAGATGGAGAAGCCCGAGTACAGCATATTTATTAGTTTGTCTTCCTGGAGCATTCTGTATGTTTTATTGAGTGTTCTGAGATGACAGAAAAGCAGGCAGGGATCATTTTATGGAGGGTGATTAGAGGATTTTAAGCAGGTGGTCTGTTCAAATTTGCAGTTTTGAAAGGGTGCTTAATAATTAACGTGGTTCTACTTTTGGCAGATTTGGCAAGAATATTGTTGTGATATGATAATGAAGTAATACAAAAAGGAATTTGGAGTGCTATTTGTATTCAGAGTCCTTTATGAACATTATCTAACCTGTCTTTGTAACTGACTCAGTGAAGTAGATGTCTTTGAGAAATTTTTTTCAAGTTTTTGTTTAAATTCGTTAGTTAACACACAGTGTAATACTAGTTTTAGGTGTAGAATTTAGTGATTCATCACTTACATACAGCGACCAGTGCTTATCACAAGAGAGATTTAAAAAAAAATAGGTGGGGGGCACCTGGCTGGCTCAGTTGGCAGAGCCTGTGACTCTTGATCTCCGGGTTATAAGTTGGAGCCCCACGTTGGGTGTAGAGATTACTTAAAAAATAAATCTTTAAAAACTTTTTATAAATCTTTAAAAACTTTTTTTAAAGATTTAAACTTTTTCAGCGTTTTACTTTCTCAGATAATTGGACTAATGGATTAAAAGCAGAAGTGAAATGTGTTTTTCTGGTCTGGAGCATTTAAATGACCAGTGCAAGACTGTCCGGAGCTCTGTTTCCATCTGCTCTGATGACTGGTGGAATTTGAGATGATGACTGCTCTATCATCTTTGGTACTGAAATAAAGGCAGGGAATAGAACCCTTAGATGACCCATGGACATCTACTGTAAATAAGAAAAAGACTATTGTTTTAAGCCACTGAGGTTTTGTACTTGCTACCTGATAAATATTACCTGAACCTTAGCTGACCTGTCTTCATTGATGCGACCTGCATATTAAAACTGTCTTAGCTTAGGGGCGCCTGGGTGGCTCAGTCGGTTGAGCGGCTGCCTTCGGCTCGGGTCATGATCCTGGAGTGCCGGGATTGAGTCCCGCGTCGGGCTCCCTGCTCAGCGGGGAGTCTGCTTCTCCCTCTGACCCTCCCCTCTGTCATGCTCTCTGTCTCATTCTCTCTCTCAAATAAATAAATAAAATCTTAAAAAAAAAAAAAAACTGTCTTAGCTTAGAAATAGTTATTTTAGAAGGAATCATGTAGAAGTACAAAAATTAAAGAAAAATTTTTACTTAATCTTATTTAGAGATACTGAAACCACAGTAGGTCACATATATAGTAATGGAAAAGTTTTCATAATATGTGGAGTCTATGAGATGAGTTATTTCAAGTATCTATAAGGAAGTCATTTTGAAAGAGATTAAAATTACCTTTAATTTGTTGACATAAATACAGCAAGTGTGCTAAGAATCCATTACAAAACTGGGTAAAAATTGAAGACAACTGCTATTGTATCGGTCACTGAATTTAATCTTACACTGCATATTAGCATACTATTTTACAGTATTTATATAATAAGAAACCTAAGTGCTTCATTTGCACTTAATATTCACAGTTCTAAAATAATCTATATGTGCATTTATGATAAGGAGTGTGGTGATACTATTTATTTGAAAATATGAGTTATGAAAGCAATTCAAAATTTATTGACATCGGTTAATTGTTTTGAGTAATCATCATTATCCAATATCATTAGAATAATCATCTATATAGATATAAGTATCTTAATCTTTCTATAAGATACTCTTTTGGTGTTTTGATTATTATCATAACCAATTATGAATAATGAGTTAAAATCACACTACAAATATACAAACCAGTATATGCTTAAGATTCTTACCATTTACTGATAGTAAATTAGATTTCCATACTAAATGATTCCTGTTTATCTAGGCAATAAATTTAAACTATAGAAAAAATGCAGTGTAACTTGTACTGTAAATAAACTATTAGCAATGAGCATCACAGTGAGAGCTGGTAGTATATGAATTATTCACTGCAAACTTATTATCTCTGTGTCATTAGCATGTAAGATAATGAACCTAATTACCATGGCTTTAAACTCGGGGGAGTTAGCAATTTATGTGTGGAACTTTCTGGGCTGTAGTTACCACCCACAAGGGTATTGAGAGAACTGCAGACCTTATTTCTGTGTTTTGTGGCTGAGATGCTCTTTCTCCTTACTTGCTTCTTGTTGATAAGTTAGTTTTTATTTATTTTTAGGGTAAGACGGGATTTTTCACTTGCTTGAATACCTTTTAAAGGAGTTACGAGAAATATTTAAGTATTTTTGTATGTGTTCTTTTTAGTCTAATTTAGTGTTGTAGGTAGACCAGATATTATTGGTATGCTTTCATTCACTCACATAAGTTAGCATCATCTATTATAGTAGATTACCATAAATAGTGTAATAACTTGAAAAATCTAGGCTAAAAGGTTAATAATCAATTTTCTGCTGTTAAAGGATTTTGGACTAAAATGATTTCAAAGTACTTGGTATTAGCATATAGCCCTTTCTAATCTATAATATTGTATCTCTGATCTTAATTTAAGGTTTTGATGAACTTCTTGATTCTATTTTCTCTCTTAGAGTGTAAATTATCTGTAATAAGCCATCCTAATTAAAGTTGGTAAATCTACAACTGCTTCAATTATACACTAATCAATTATACACTAATTTAATTCTACTTATCTGGGTACAGTGCATCATTAATTGGTTTCAGCCTTAATACAACAGATTTAGAAGTGATCAAAATTTGAAGCATTTTATTTAGCTGGGAAAAAGCGAAGGATCATAATGTCAAGTAATTCACATATCAACTCTAATAAACTAAGAAATTCATATTTTTAAAAATGAAGATTTGCATCTGCCATTTATGTTCATTGTTGAGTGCTGTGGTATGAGATGGTGATTATGTAATATCTTTAGATATTAATAATGTAGTTTTTTATATTCTAGCTTTTCCCTTAAATTTTTAGCTTTTTAAAATTTTTAATTAATTAATAATTAATTAATTTTTTAAAAAAGTAGGCTCCATGCCCAGCATGGAGCCCCCAACATGGGGCTTGAACTCACGACCCTGAGATAAAGACCTGAGCTGAGGTCACGAGCCAGCCTTTACCTTTTTTTAAATGTTACCAAATTTGTTTTTATAGCATAGTTGTATATATAATATCATATGGATATATATATACATTCATTGCTTTTCAACCTTTTCCTTGTCATGACTCACACAGAATATTTATTAGTAGTTTGTTTTGAACATGTAAACATGTGCTCGAGTATATTTTTTTCCAGAATTGTAATAAGATGATTAGATAAAACTAACTTGAAAATCTTTAGCAAAGACTTAAGTGTGCCTTAGAATTCTTAGGAATGAGTGATGACCTCAGTGTGATAATATTTCTCAAATAACCTTATTGAATTAAGTGATTCAGATTAAATTTCATTACTCATTTTTTCTCTACATGTTCATATTACTAGGAATACTC
>NW_027744554.1:0-14146 GCF_054177405.1 Leptonychotes weddellii | reverse complement strand
GGTATAACACTGTCCGTGACTGCCTCTCCCCTCAGTAACTAAGCTTCTGCAAGACAGCAAGTCAAAGACAGTGCCAGGCTTCTGAAACTCAGCCAATCAGTGATACGCCCACCCTGAAAATCAGCCAATCAGCGACAGCCTCACACTCCAGACGGCATCCAATCAGGGGCCATGCTTCTGAAAGTCGGCGGATCGGTAGCAGCCTTACTCTCGCGACCACAGGAACACCCCTCAATGTCTGTCGGTCCCTAAACAATCTGCTCCTGAATGTCAGCCAGTCCTTGAATCCCCAACATAGCCAAACCTCACAGAGGTCACCTGTGACTTTGTTCGGAAAGACTGCGCCTTACAAGTACAGTTCCCCCTTCAGCCAAACGGGGAGTTCGCCTTTTTTGGATCAGTGAGTTCAAGTTGTTCTTAGGTCACAAGTTCACAACCCTTTCGACCATTCATTCAACCCCTGTTTACGGACTTGTTCGTGACAGGAACACTGACTGATGTGGCCGAGAGAGGTGCAAATTCAATCTTTTCAGTTCTTGAAATGGTTGTTTAGATCTGTTTTTGTGTATGTTGGAACCTCAAAATGCCCAACACAAGTGTAAATGTTGTGACAAATTTTATGAACAGTGGACATTTATTAAATGAGGAACAATTCCCTTCAAAGCTTTTTGTGTAGTAGGCAACTCTTCATTCAATATAGAAAATGATGGAAAGCCAGATATAAACCAGTATATGCTAACAGCTGAGCATGGGAGATGCAGGATTTCCTGGACTGGTACCAAAGACAGTGAAAAAAATAACTTTTTTTGATTGAGAAATTCACATGAAGATAAAATAGTCACAGCAGAAGTTGTAATGGCCTTCTACACTATATATAAAAGACATCAGTCTTTCAGCTCAAATGACTGTTTGAATGTACTACTACCAGAAGTATTTTCTGATTCCAAAATTGCAAGCAAATTTCTAAGTACCAAAGAGAAATCATAAAAAAATGTAATAGTTCCATTTACTGTCACAAAAATATCAAAGATCAGAATGGTAATTCTAAATCATCCACGCTAAAATATCTAAACCTTTTTATGGCATGACTATAGATCCAAGTGATAACACTGCAAGAAAACTTTTTTCCTTGGCTTGAATGATAGTTTTCATATGAAAAAAGCTTGCCATTATGAGTAAAATCCTTTCCAGATGAAATTTCAGAAACAGAAGATTTTTGCAGACTCTTTTTAAGTTAGGAGTGAATGAGGAAAATGTACTGGTTTTTGTAGAGATAAAACAAGTACAAATTTTGTTAGACAACTGTATATAGGTGTAAAGTTTATGAAAAACTGAAGCAGAACATGAATGATTCTATGGAAAACGTTGGCTGTACTTCTCATATTCTGCATAATTCCACTCAAATAGCATCTGATGTCCTTTCTATCAACATTAAAGTAATTGGCATAAAATTGTCCTTTTACTTCAGCATTTGTATGGTTTACATTTAACAGATCGTTTTTGTGATTTTTTATTGGCATCCAATATTCTTCAATCCTCTCCCATTCAGAAAGCCATTGGCTCTCCTTAACAATTACAGTTGAACAGCTCTTCAGTTTTTTTGAAACACTGAATTCATACTTTATGAAGAAAAGACCCCCCCAAATTTTTCTTGACTTCTAAAATTATCCATTGAGTGAAGCCTACTTATTTCTCATTCATGGTTTTTAATATCTCTCTTATAACAGGATTTTGCAAAGTGAAAGAAGAGCAGGATTATTGAAGCACTCCATTGCTTAAAGGAACTTGTTGAACGTGTAAAAAAAGTAATCAATGAAAAAATTCATCCCTTTAAGGTTCAAGGTTTTTCTTAAAAGGGACAACATTACCCATGAATGGGAAAGAAATTATCCTCACTTGAAGTGGGTAATTATTATGTACTTGCCGTGACTATATTTTGAAACGGATTTAATAGAAGAATTTGATTCTTTCACACAGATATTACTATATACTCTTCCAGCATGGGGACAACTGAAATCATCATGTGTAATGATGGATGTAATGAAAGGAATTTTAAAAATGATGGCAATGTTCTGTCAATAGACAACAGTGAAAAAATTTGTTGATTGATAGGTACAACATAATCTTGAAGAATGGAAAAGCAAATAATGTCATGCTTAAATCAAGTTGTTAGAAGAAAAATTCTCAGAGTTGTTAACTTTATGCCAATACATGTTTTGTATATGGGCTGACAATGCTTAACACTGAATGTATGCTCTCATTAATGATCCTTCAATGGACAAAACAATGCAATAAACTGACAGCAACCAGTGTAAAAGCTATGCTACAATGTTAAGTAGACTGCAACTGCAAGGAATTTTACAAGCAAATTTTGTAAAACAAGAAATTTATAAAGAGGCAAACAATCAGGGAAATATAATTAAAGATATATAACTTATAAAAAACCTACTGTTTATCTAATATCTAAGTTATTGTTTATCTAATATCTAAGTATGTTCTGTGTAATATTTTTTTATGTCAATGTACATCATAGGCAATCAGAAATTATTCAATTCGTTTTTCAAAGAAAGCAAGACAGGAAAGGATATGTCCAGCTCTATTCTGCTTATATAAAGTTCAGGGTAAATTAAACAGCATATTCTTTCTGGTTTCATACATATGTGGTAAAACCATAAGGAAAAGCAAGGAGAGAACTCAAGAGTCAGAAGTTAATTCAAGCAGAAAGAGAAAGAGATGTGCCAAGCAATGAACTCACAAGGGGCTTGTGATGTGTTGGTGTTCTGTTTTCTTACTTAGAAGGGGTTTACACTATTTTCTACTTTATAATTATTCTTAAAACTGTACATATATGCATTTTCTATATGAATATTATATATTTCAATAGATATTAAAATATGTAATTTTAAAGTTATCTCATATATTCCAGGAGGTCTGAAAGTGAGATTTTTGAAAATTACCCAGCTTACTAAAGCAAAACTTTATGGACACAATCTCAAAACTTAGTTATCATTTGGAAAATATTTAGTACTATAAAACCACAGAATTAATAATTTAAAGGCCATTTTTGACAAGGAAATGGCAAATTTTAAAATGAAATCCTCAAGAGATAGCTAGCATTCCTAGACACGTTTAAATGTGCCCAACTTTACCTCTAAGGAGGTCCTGGTTTTAGGAAATTATAGTGAACTATAACTCATCATTGCAATGTGTTAATTCAGCTAAGTATCCATGTTGCTGCCATATTTCTGTTAGTTTCGCTATCACATCTTTATGCCACACAGAGATGCATTATACTTCAGTGCCTATATGAAACTGATAACTGGAAGTGATATGTCACTCTAAAATTAGGGAAGTTGTCCACAAGCAGTTGCTTGAGTAGCTAAAAATACATTTTTCAGTTGATGTCTTAATGGGGGAATTAACACTGCTGGTAACATTAAATAAGAAACATAATGCTTCCTGAGCATTTTGAGAGACAGCTGGTCTCCATTTCACTTGTATTTACCCTTGTTTCACTGGGACCTCTGGCCAGAGACCAGCATGCCACCACTATTCTTTATTTTAAGGCTCCCAGTCTATCTCTGTAATAAAGAGCAGAGCACTGGAGTCTGCAGGGCTTTCAAGATACATGTTTCAGAAAAGCTGCACTCTATGTATGAATGAGCTAGGTATTGTCAATACATGCCTTAGGAAAGAAGGAAAGAAGGAACCCTAAAAACAACAAACTAACCTGTCACTTAGAAAGTCTCGTAAGATATTAAAAGCACCATCCTCAGTTTAGAAGCTGCTATCTCCCCTAGTTTCCCCTGGACATGTGCTAGATAAGAAGTGCTTGCAAGTGGAGGAGCTGCTCAGAACAGAAATGTGGGGGGAGAGCCAGGAAATGGCAACAGGATTCAAAGATATACTGAAGAAGGGGCTGGGCCATGCCTTAGAGTAACAATGGCTCTTTCCTACTTGGTCCTGAATTATCTATTTCCATTGATCAATGGAAAATTCACTAGCCCCGTCGCTCTGTGATGTTAGTAGAACAGACGTATCACAACATGGATCTTCACGTTTGAAGCTGAGCACACCAACATTTTCACAGACTAAATGAAGAGAATATATTGAATTCAGAGGAGATTTTCTTACAAATGAGGGCACCGTCTTCTGGAACACTGCCTAACAGTAGATTGAGTATAAATGGCCTTGGGTGGAGTATGTAAATAATTCATTAGGCAGGAAATGAGAATCAGCCATTTTACTGTTAGAAACATAGTGAGATTTTTTTTTTCTCTGTAAGAAAGCATTTCATGACAGAGGAGAATCAATCATCTGATCAAATGCCTTTTCTGCCTTTTGAAACAGCGCAGTGCTAATGCATTTTCCCTTCTTCCTCTTTGTAAATGTGAATTCTTGTAACATACATTTTATGGTTGGTAGAGAGAAGCTATGACTCTGGCTTCAGAGTGAGCGGGACACTCTCCAGAGGTTCAACAGAAGTGTAACAGCATCTTGTCATTTCTCTGACCTGACCTGCAGCAAGTTAATCACCTCTTCCAATATTTTCAGGTTCTACAGTCCAACACTTCTAGGGTAGCACTTTATTTCACTATAATAGAGAACAGAGTTTTCAAAAGGTCTGAACTATGAAATCTATACTTGAGCAGCAATATCTTCAATTCCTTCCAGTTTTTCCAATCAATAAATAGTAGTTTCCCTAAAATTTTCTGAATTCTCTCATACTCATAACCACACCTGTAAATGCTATATTGTATTAGCAATTTTCAAATTTAATTCAAATAATGCCTGGAAGAGAAGATTCTGTTACTTAATAATAAGTTCTTATTCCTGTAGCTTGAAGGGAGAAAAGGGCAAGAAAATAAGAAACAGAAAGATCAAGAGATGGAGCAATCAGCACTTACTGTGATGAGCACTGAGCAACGTATACAATTATTAAATCATTATATTGTACACCTGAAACTAATGCAACACTGTATGCTAATCATACTTCAATTCAAAGTTAATTAATTATTATTTTTTAAGATGGAGAGATCAGGGCGCCTGGGTGGCTCAGATGGTTAAGCGTCTGTCTTCGGCTCAGGTCATGATCTCAGGGTCCTGGGATCGAGCCCCGCATCGGGCTCCCTGCTCAGGGGGAGCCTGCTCCTCCCTCTGCCTCTCTCTCTCTTTCTCTGTCTCTCATGAATAAATAAATAAAATCTTTAAAAAAAAAAAAGATGGAGAGATCAAGGTCAGGGAGGGAGGGAAGGAGGGAAAGTGGAATTAGGAAAAGGTGACTGGAAAAAAAGAAGTCTGAGAGAGGGGCAGCATGAAGGAATTTCCCTCTTTGGCCTGGAGAGACTATCACAGTGTAGCTGGTAAAGTCTTGCACCAGAGACTGCTGGAAGATGTTGCTGGAAAAGTCCTGAGGTGGCAGCATTGCCCCCATGTAGTCACCACCACACTTAACCCAGGTGTGCTTGGCCCTCAGGAGCCTCCTCCAATTACATGACAACAAAAATGTAGCAGTATGGAGGTGCCTGACTAAATTCTACACATTTCATAATGTGGAAATTATTCAAATATTAAACACTTTAAAAATGATCATTCAGAATTTCTCAGGTGCTATCATAGATCCACTTCCGTTTGGGTCCAAGTGGGGCTCACCATTTAATGACTTACTCAGAATGGTTAGTACCTTAAAAAAATAACACATTGAGGGGCGCCTGGGTGGCTCAGTCGTTAAGCGTCTTCCTTCGGCTCAGGTCACGATCCCAGGGTCCTGGGATCCAGCCGCACATCGGGCTCCCTGCTCAGCGGGAAGCCTGCTTCTCCCTCTCCCACTCCCCCTGCTTGCGTTCCCTCTCTCGCTGTGCCTTTCTCTGTCAAATAAATAAATAAAATCTTAAAAAAAAAAAACAATTAAAAAAATAACCCATTCATTTTTTAAGATTATATAGACAAAATTCGGGAATTTAGATAAGCTACAAGCATAAAAACAGAATTAAAAGATGTACCTATAACCTCATCACTTCATTATTCAGTTAATCAATTAATATTTTATGTAACAATACTTTTAATTATACAAATGCTATTACTACCACTGATGGTGATGATGGTGATAATGATAAGAGTAGGCTAAGTGCTTTCTTTGTGCCAGATCAGTTTTAAGTACTAAAAGTATTAACTGTCCTTCACCAAAACCCATGTGTAGATATATCATCATCTCCATTTTACATGTGGGGAAACAGAGGTCCTGAACAATTAGGTAACAGGGCTAACAAGGTCCCATTGTTAGAAATAAAGCCAGAGTTTAACCACGCTAAGCTGCCTTAAATGTGCGTGCGCGCGTGCGCGCGTGTGTGTGTGTGTGTGTGTGATTCCAGCATGTGATCAATATGCAACTAAGCACTTGTAGCGTACAACTGCTTCAAAACCCAGTCAAGTGGGGTGAGTGGGAATAATCATTCTTTGCCACTAGATGGACATTAAGTTATTCATACATCTACGGATGTTTATTCATACATGCATGGATGGATACTTCCGTTGATCCACCTCTTGGTTATTGTAAATAGTGCTGCTATAAACATGAGTGTGCAAATAGCTCTTTGAAATCTTGCTTTCATTTTTTTTGGATGTATGTTCAGAAATGGGATTGCTGCAGCACATGGCAATTTTACTTTTATTTTGAAGAACTGCCATACAGTTTTCTACAGCTGCTGTACCGTCACATTCCCATTAACAGTACACAAGGGTTCCTATTAATCCACAGCCTTACCAACACTTACTATTTGTTATTTATTTTGATAGTGGCCATCCTAAGAGGCATGTTGGGATATCTCTTTATAGTCAGTTTCACCTTTTGAGAGAGGCTTTCTCTCCTTCTCGGAGCCTATCTGACAATGTTATTAATCCGAAGCAAATAGGCAGGCAAATAGACAACATAAGCTATATAAATTGAGCTATTATTAGTAGAATGCAGATTTTAAGATATTCACTAATAACTACAACACTGAGAACACATTAAATATATTTAGGGGGACCTTTTTCGAATAAAAGGAGCAGATTCAGAATCTCCTATCTACCTACTCCTTACTCTATCTTCAAGGGATCACCTACAGCAACATATCTTAAATTCTGAAGGCCTGAGATCATCTTTACATTTAATTTCTTTCCATCCACACGAATAGCCAATTGCTGTATCTAGTCATCTTACTTTGTGGCAATGCTAGAATTTAAGCCAAGCCCCTTGTCTAAGTCTTCTGGACTGATTTTCTCTAAACCAAAGCATGGCAGGCCCTGAATTTTAAATCATTTTCTATTTCCCATTTCAGTTACCGTATGCTGCTACTCACAGCAATTCAGAAGCACCCCAGGGTTGGATATAAATTTCTGACTAACCTTCAACATATCCACCTAAAATTCAGTGTTAAGAACATATATGTCCTCAACTCTGAATAATCACCCCAAATTTATAGGTACAATTCTCGATTTATTCCCGGAAAACATTTTCATCCATTTCTTTTCAGAATCCTGTACTTAGAATTATAGAATCTAGGATACTTTGGAAGAATTAATAATAGTTTAGTCTAACCATTAACACTTTATAATTCTTCCATCAAGCTTGCCCCAATGAAGCTTCTATTTTTCCAACCAGTAGAACTGTGTCTCTGCAAACAGTTTGCTAACGAGCTTCATGTGCAGGAAACTGCCTCTGATGGTAGGAATAAGAGGAGAGAGTAGCGCTTGCCAAACAGGGTGTCACTAGTACTAGTAGTTCTAATTCTTAAAGCCCTGTAACAGAAGAAATGGGCCAAAGTTGAGGAATCAGGGGCATAGAAATTTGGATGTATAAGACAAAAAAAAATTAAGAATATATCTTGGAGGAGTTAAGCAGAGGCAGGGAAAAGGAGAAGGGAAAAGACTCGGCAATGAGGAAATGAAGCAAATTATGTGTGGTGTAGAAAATCTTCAACCCTGTATACGGCCTTGTATGCTCCATAGACTTGAGGGTGGGGCTGGAAAGGGCTGTCCTTTTGTCTGGCTCTTTTGTGAAGTACCTCTGTATCAGTGCTTCTTCAGATCCGTCCAATGGAAGGCTGCTGGAGGGGGTGTTTAGGTTGCTGCCCCATGGGACATTGCAGAAAAACCTCAAGAGTCCAGAACGGCCTAAGCATCCCTTCATGTGCCTCAACATCTCCTCACTAAGGACTGAAGTAAACAGGTTGTGAAGAGGAGCATGGCTGAGTAGCCATCTGTGAAGAATGAAAATTAAGGTCCATCAGGGCTGAACTAAAGAAAGACCAACTAGCATGCAAAACAGGAAAGCAGAGCAGAAGCCACCTCTTGTCTATAAACCTCAAAAATAGGGAGCTTGAAGCTTGGCAAACCCTTGGCACATCAGAAGGAAGGATTAGAGAAGTAAGATACTTGCCAGATCTGGGTATGAGGCTAATGTTACCAGCCTTAGTCAAGATCTAGTCAAGATCAGAAGCTAGAAGTGACTGAGCCTACGATTTGAGAAATATCAGTGTGTGCAGCTGATTGAAGTTCTGCTAAAATAGGGGTGAATACCCACTATTAAATTGAGGAGCACAAAATAAATAATTATTGGTCAATATTCACTGACAAACCAAATCAATACTAGCAATTTAATCATCATGCAAACTCTCAATTTTTGGGTGACTTAAGAAATACACCATTAACTGAATTTTCATTCTTTTTCTTCTACTCTCATCTCACATTTTGTCTTCTGGTGTGTCAAGCTTGAGGATACCAAGTGTTTGTCTTTGGAAAGAATTTGGGTGGTTTTAGGGAGATGGGAAATTAGACCATCTGGTGTTATGTCTGCATGCAAAAGAAGTCTAAATACCCCAAGTGACTGGCCAACTACCCTACCCACATAAAACCACCAATTCTCTAGATTTACTGAATTTTTCCAAGAGCTGCACTTCATCATGGGAATTTATTTTCAAGTAGAGCACTGTTTTGACTTGTTTGAAGAAAAAAAATGTTAAAGGAATGGATGAAGGACTAAGACTTAAAAATGTTAGTATTTTATTCTTTCCATATGTCTCTTACTAGCTTTTCAGCTTCCTTAAAATTATTAAAATGGGCAACGATAGGACTTCATGAGGACCAAGCCTTCTAGGGAGATCTGAACACTATAGTTTGGAAGGTATGTAGTATCCCTTTTTCTTATTTAATATAGTATTTTTTCCACCTAAGGAGATTCCTTTTGCAAGATTGTCTGAGGATTGTATCAGGAGAATTCCCCTTACTATAGTACAGTAAAGAAGATTGCTTCCTCTACTTTTTTACCTGGTGAATTCTCTAAGGATATATAAAATCAACAGCAAAAACCACAGCAAAAAAGAAGTCTAATGATTCTAGAAGGGATGTAACCAATGGGACTACTATTGCCAATTCATTTTTAGAGAAGTTCTTGCACAGTGACCCACAGACACTTTGTCTCTTGAAAGAAACAGGTCTTGTGACTCTAATGTATTGCCCAGATTGGATTTTAGGTGATGCTCTAAGCAGAAGCCCAAATAAAAGACTCATCCAAGGATTTGTGGACAGAGACCATAACTTTTTCCTTCATTGACTATTCTGAATACCTAACACAGAGGTTGATACAGAGTAGTATCAAAGGTTAAATGAACAAAATAGGGGTACCTGGGTGGCTCAGTCATTAAGCGTCTGCCTTTGGCTCAGGTCATGATCCCAGGGTCCTGGGATCGAGCCCCGCATCGGGCTCCCTGCTCTGCAGGGAGCCTGCTTCTCCCTCTCCCACTCCCCCTGCTTGCATTCCCTCTCTCGCTGTGTCTCTCTGTGTCAAATAAATAAATAAATAACCTTTTAAAAACATAAATGAACAAACTATTTTCTTATCTGTTCCGACCTCACTCCTAACTCCATATTTTTTACTTCTTTTGCCTAAATAACTTGGTTTTTTTTATTATATCATCAGTTTTTTTCATTACTGTTTCTCCTCTTATATGTGCTCCCAAATTTCCTGGATGTGACATCAACTGTTTTCTATATTCACTTTCATCTTTCCATTAATGTGTGACACAGTCGTAACACCTCTATGTAATATCACCTTGGCCAGGTCCCAAGCATACCCCTGTCTACATACGTTCCCTATAGGTTACCTACCTCCAACGTACAAAAATTAAAGTGTCTGCTTATCTATCTTCATTGTTCCTAAAGAAGATTTAATTCTTGGGGCACCTGGGTGGCTCCGATGGTTAAGTGTCTGCCTTTGGCTCAGGTCAAGATTCCAGGGTCCTGGGATCGAGCCTCGGAACAGGCTCTCTGCTCGGCAGGGAGCCTGCTTCTCCCTGTCCTTCTACTGCTCCCCCTGCTTGTGCTCTCACTCTCTCTGTAAAATAAATAAGTAAATAAATAATCTAAAAAAAAAAAGATTTCTTATGATTCAAGTTAGTGAGGAAGATAAATTAAGGTTTATTTTAATAAAATTGACTTTTTTAAGTAGTTAACTCCTCGACAGAAGCTAGGAAGATATGATTGAGGCTAACTTGGAGATCCAGTGCCATTTATTAGAACTGATGCATAGGGTAGAATATGAAATGAGAAATCAGCAAGTGTTAGTGGCCAAGAATCTATCTCAGAACATCCTTAATAATTTATTGTTATATTTCAGCCTAAATTTTGTGCATGTGTGAGTGTCAGAGATTATGGCTTACGTTGATAGGAGTCACAACAATCACATGTCAGATGCTTCCTATTGGCCATTTCCTTAATCTCAGCAGAACTAATTTCAGACATCTTTTCAGAAATGTGTTGCAAATAACTGATTTTATACAGGGATTGTAGCAACAGATATTTCACCCATTGTCTGAGTTATTTTGAGAGAAGGCATTTTGATCAAATCTATCTTTCCATTAAGACTGAATCATAAATTCAGCCTTCGTGGTTAGTACCATGTAAGTATAGATAACTTGGTTTGTGCTTCACTCTTTTTTAGCGTTTCCAATATTAGCTAATCAGTAACTTAGTAACATTCTTACATCCATTTCTTTTTCCATAGAGGGGATTACACTGTACACTGCATGTAATATAGCTAAGAAAATGACTACTGCTTTCTTTCAAAATCAGTGGATTTTCTCCATAAAGCCTTCATTTATGGAAAGGTTGTTTTGAATAGTTTGATTTCATATAGTGTTCTCTTCACTTTTTACCTCCTATACACATATATAATTATAATCAAATTATCAGTGATTTAATTAAGTGAAAATGGGTCAGGAATGTCCTCAAATGTCAATATGCTCCATGGCTGACTCTGCTTACTGGATATAGTACTTTGAGTTTGAGGGCAAGCGAAAGCACAAAAAGCTCATTGTTGAATGAGAAGACTGGGGAAAGGAGTTACAATGAGCAAGTTAGGAGCATCAGGAATGATCTGGTATATGTTCAAGGTGGCCTAAGGACTGTCCCTGGAGTATACTATCCTCCCAGTCCCACCTTTGACCCATGGCTCACAATGATCTAGGCAGTGTGGTGCGTCTCTGTGATACAAGGAGTGTTGCTAGATTGCTTCATTCCTTCCCCATCTGCACCTTACCCCAATCTATTTGGTGTTGAAACATTCATTTGATTCAGCTGTGACCCCTCTTACAACTTCATTTGAGTCAGCAATATATTTTGATTCTGGGAAAAGCAGGCCTGACAATACTGGACATAGGTAGGAAGGTCTCTCTACCCTTCAAGACCATCTTCCTTTGTGGTCTGCCGAGCATCCAGGTTGTGAATTCCAGGAATTAGATCAAGCACTTCATGCTATTCCAAACTATTTATTTTAAATAATGAGCCTACTCACTGTCCAACCTGATAATCAACTGCAGTTTTATAATAAAGAGACAAAGGTGATGACCATCTGTTACCAACATCTGCTGAAAAATTCTATGCTCATTTTAGTTTTCCAGAAAAATATTAGCAAGTGAAGTATGAACAAAACAAAATAAGTAACCAGCTCCTTCCCAATTTCTGGAAGTGTGCATCCCTCCCACCAAAGATGCACGTGTGTTGGGGTGCCTGGGTGGCTCAGTCGTTAAGCGTCTGCCTTCGGCTCAGGTCATGATCCCAGGGTCCTGGGATCAAGCCCCGCATTGGGCTCCCTGCTCAGCGGGAAACCTGCTTCTCCTTCTCCCACTCCCCCTGCTTGTGTTCCCTCTCTCACTGTGTCTCTCTCTGTCAAATGAATAAATAAAATCTTAAAAAAAAAAAAAAGATGCACGTGTGCATTATTACTACCAGAAGCTGGGTAAGCATATCAAGCATATGAATATGTGGGTGAGCCAGGGCATAAACAACTATAATCATAATCAATGACTAACTCAGTGGAAAAATGTCTTCTCTAAACTTGAACTATAGCACATATTCTTTATATCAGTAGTGCTCAACCTTGACCACCCAGATAAAATCACTTTGAAAGTAGTTAAAAATCTGGATGCTAAGGCCACAGCCCACACCAGTAAATCAGAATCACTGAGGGCTGGGTCCAGTCAGCCATAGTTTATAAACTCCCCAGGTGATTCCAATGTGCAGCCAAGTTTGAGAATCAGTGCTTTACACAATAGTTTACAATTGGGAAAACCATTGCAGGAAGTTTGTGTTTCTATAATGGACATAGATCTGACATAATGCAGAACTCCAAAAATATACACTCACTTTGATAAGATATAAATGTGTGGCAGGTGCAATATTTTCCTAAGTCAGATGTTCTAATATGGGCTGTGGTTCTGAGAGCAAATGTTCTTTATCCACAAACTGCTCTCACGGGGCTAGGGGTTTTGATATGATGCATTCTTCCCATGGTGCCTATTAACATATATAATAAAAGCCCACAGAGGCAGGCTTCATTAGCAGGATGCCAGTGGAGTCAGGGGAAAAAAATCAATGTGGCCCACTTACTGCCAGCATTGCGAAGCATTTGATATTTAATATTCGCTAGAGTACAATGCTGAAATGTCATTTCCTATTGATTTGCATTCTGTGGTAAGGTGCTAGGAAGGCACAGCTGTCTTTTAAGAGCTCTCCAAACCCATCAATGTGGCTTTTATGCTATTATAATATTTAGTGTTGTAACTAGTCCCAGTTTTATATTCCCAAATTCTTATGGGGTGACGTATGTCACTTATTACTTATTAAATAAGAGTTCAGGGCGCCTGGGTGGCTCAGTTGGTTAAGCGACTGCCTTCGGCTCAGGTCATGATCCTGGAGTCGCTGGATCGAGTCCCGCATTGGGCTCCCTGCTCGGCGGGGAGCCTGCTTCTCCCTCTGACCATCCCCCCTCTCATGTGCTCTCTCTCTCTCATTCTCTCTGTCTCAAATAAATAATAAAAATCTTAAAAAAAAAAAAAATAAGAGTTCAGTTCTACTCTTTAAGAACCTGAGTACTTCTCCTGTATAATCTTTATTTTCCAAATTTATACACTTCTGAAATCTGCATAACTTGAGACACTGAATCATCCCAGGTGCTTCTTTTGCTAAGGTAATTTCCCACTATTCTGCTCTTTATCCTTTGCTTTTCACTTCTTTAAGTCAGTGTTAGACGTACAGAGAGCCAAGACAGGGAGATGAAATAATGTACAGTTGACCCTTGAACAAGGTGGGGCTTAGGGGCACCAACCCCCGGCACCATCAAAAATCCACATTTAACTTTTGAATCTTCAAAAACTTAACTGCTAACAGCCTACTGCTGAACTGGAAGCCTTACCAATAACATAAACAGTCAACGCGGGGGTGGAGCAAGATGGCGGAGGAGTAGGAGACCTGGATTTCGTCTCCATTCAGGAATTCAGCTGGATAGGGATCAAACCATTCTGAACACCTACAAACTCAACAGGAGATCGAAGAAAAGAAGAGCAACAACTCTTTCATCAGAAAAGCGACCACTTTCTGGAAGTCATATTCCATCCCTTCATCATATCAACCCTTATTTTTGTACATATATAAGTTTTTCTTTCTTTAAAATTTTGGGAGGCACTTTCTCCTAAAAGACCAAAATACACCCCAAATCTAGTGTGTGGCACTGATCTATATACCAGCCTGATCGTATTTGATCACATTCTGGTTTTTTGTTGTTGTTGTTGTTGTTTTGTTTTGTTTGTTTTGTTTTTATCTTTATCTTTTT
>NW_027744553.1:0-306 GCF_054177405.1 Leptonychotes weddellii | reverse complement strand
TTATTTTTTTTTATTTATTTATTTGAGAGAGAGAGAATGAGAGAGAGAGCACATGAGAGGGGGAGGGTCAGAGGGAGAAGCAGACTCCCCGCCAAGCAGGGAGCCCGATGCGGGACTCGATCCAGGGACTCCAGGATCATGACCTGAGCCGAAGGCAGTCGCTTAACCAACTGAGCCACCCAGGCGCCCCTGTGTATTTATGTAAATTTAAGATGTGTGTCGGTTATTGATTTCTTGCCTCTTAACTTGAAATACATACATTTTATGCTCTGTGAAAATGGATCTAGGCCCTTAAAATATTTTTCT
>NW_027744552.1:0-306 GCF_054177405.1 Leptonychotes weddellii | reverse complement strand
GCTCGTCCTACCTTCCACAAAGTGGTCGCTTTTCTGATGAGAGAGTTGTTGTTATTCTTTTCTTCGATCTCCTGTTGAGTTTGTAGGTGTTCAGAATGGTTTGATCCCTATCCAGCTGAATTCCTGAGAGGAGACGAAATCCAGGTCTCCTACTCCTCTGCCATCTTGCTCCGCCCCCCTCAATCCATTATATCTTCAATGCATTCCAAAGAAATTGCAGAAATCACTTTACCCCTAGTACATTAGCATGGTATCATCTAGACGTAGGGGTCAACAAACCATGGCCTGTGATCATTTTCCTGTTTT
>NW_027744551.1:0-306 GCF_054177405.1 Leptonychotes weddellii | reverse complement strand
GGAGGACGGGCTGGCGGGCGGGGGTGGCGGGAGGGAATTTGGGGTCTCAGGGCTTTCCATACGTTCCCTTCGGCCCCCACTGTCCCCCGCACCGACCTGGGCCTATCCTTGCAGTCTCCTCCTCCTCTCGATTCTCGCCGAAGAGTGCGCCGCCGCGACACTTAGACCTGCACACCTGCAGAGGGCCGGGGTGGGGGCAGCGGGGGCTGCTGCAGCCGAGCGCTCCCCGCCAACCCGACGCTACCCAGCCCCTCCCGGACCCCCCACGGCCGCCTCTCCCCCACACCCAGCCGCCCCATCCCCCGT
>NW_027744550.1:0-306 GCF_054177405.1 Leptonychotes weddellii | reverse complement strand
TCACATTTGCTTCACAACCTCCGAAGCAAACTGGTAAGCTTTTGGCTTTTTGCATTTATCAAGTAAACTGTGTTAAGTTCACTCTCACCCCATCCCAGATCACTCACCCTGAGTCCTAACTTTATCCATGAAGCTCGTGTCGGTGGGAGGCTATGGGGCAAATAGGGGAGCAAGGATGGGGAGAGAGTCAGAGTGGTCCATTGGATGAACCAGAGCTTAACTAGCCAACCAGAAGTTCACTTTTCCAATTTAAGAATTCAATAATTTTCCTGAATGAGAGTTTGGACAAGTTGTCAGAGGTCACTG
>NW_027744549.1:0-306 GCF_054177405.1 Leptonychotes weddellii | reverse complement strand
TACTCATCAGGGAAATGCAAATAAAAACCACCGGGAGATACCACCTTCCGAACATTAGGATGGTTATAAATGAAATGGAAAACAAGAGCAGAGAGTAACAAGCATTGGTGAGGATGTAGAGAAATGAGAAGTTCCAGACAGTACTGGTAGGAATATAAAATGGGGCAGCCACTTTGGAAAACAGTCTGGCAGTTTCTCACAATGTCACACATAGAATTACCATGTGACCCAGCAATTCCACTCTTGGGTATAGACGAGAGAAACTGAAGCATAGGTTCACACAAAAACTTTCGCATGCAGTTAAGC
>NW_027744548.1:0-306 GCF_054177405.1 Leptonychotes weddellii | reverse complement strand
TTCTCTTTTCTGTTGGTCTTGTTTCTGTTCTTTTCAGTTCAAGCTCATATAATTAAAAAAGAAACAAAAAACTTCGTGGGTGTCGTATGCATCAGTTATAATCCAGTCTAGTAGACACCGTCCATGTGCAGACCTCCGTGATAACCCTTTTTCTAGCGTGGGCTCCTTACCGTTAACATTCTTTTTTTTTTTTTTTTTTAAAGATTTTATTTATTTATTTGAGACAGAGAGAGAATGAGAGAGAGAGAGCACATGAGAGGGGGGAGGGTCAGAGGGAGAAGCAGGCTCCCCGCCGAGCAGGGAGCC
>NW_027744547.1:0-306 GCF_054177405.1 Leptonychotes weddellii | reverse complement strand
TGTTTTTTTGTTTGTTTTGTGCTGAATTGTATAATTTATTTATATATTTTGAATATTAACACTTTATCAGATATATCATAGTATCTTGCAAGTATCTTTTCCCATTCTGTAAGTTGCTTTTTTATTTTGTTGATGATTTCCTTCCCTGCAAAAGCTGCAAAAGCTTTTTTTTTTTTTCATGTAGTCCCAATTGATTATTTTTTGCTTTTGTTTCTTTGCCTCAGGAAACATATCTAGAAAGATATAGCTCTGGCCGATGTCAGAGAAATCAGTGCCTGTATTCTCTTCTAGGATATTTATGGTTTC
>NW_027744546.1:0-306 GCF_054177405.1 Leptonychotes weddellii | reverse complement strand
TCAATTTTAACATAATCAAAGTCTTTGAGCCCCACTTAAACAGTGAGCCCCACATGGGCAGGAACTGTGCTGGGTTCATCACTGGATTTCTTAACTCCTAGAACAGAGCCTGGCACCTTGTAGAGATTTTTTATTTGTTGTATTATTGAATAGCTTTTGTTTTGTTTTGAGAATATAGGCAAAAGAGTCAGCTTTTTAAACATATAATGTACCCTATCTACCCATCACAATATCATCTCTAACAGCAATCACAACAATTCACTTTAGTTATCTTGAGAAAAATGCGATGTCTTTGTTGTGTCTTCT
>NW_027744545.1:0-306 GCF_054177405.1 Leptonychotes weddellii | reverse complement strand
ATTTTAAAATAAGTGAAATAAAAACACTAATATTAAATGAAGGTCATCGTAACGGAGCCTTCCCTGGGGCTTCCAGAAAAGCTCTCCACATTAAGTCAAAACATAGTCTAAAACACATCACTTTTTAAAGGAAAACCTGTCTGCTCTCCAAATCAGGCTGTGGCTTTGCCAGTCATTCTCCAAGAATTCAGTCCAGCCTCCCACCTCCCAGCAGCCCAGGGCAGTGCTCTGGTTCTACTCCATAACTTGAGCAAGCCGAGGCTTTCCATTGTAGAGGTCATTAAAGTGCTTCTGAATGCCAAGAGT
>NW_027744544.1:0-306 GCF_054177405.1 Leptonychotes weddellii | reverse complement strand
GTTTGATCTTTGTATCTAATATGATAGTCACTAGTCACATGTAGCTATTTATATTAAGTATAAATTAACATTAAAATCGAGTTATTCAGCTATATTAAACATTCTCATGTTCTCAATAACTTCTTATGACTTTGGGTACTGTATTTTTTGGTATGGAATAAACATTTTCATCACAAAGTTTTTTTTTTAATTAAAAAAATTTTTTTTGAAGATTTTATTTATTTGAGAGAGAGAGTGAGCAAGAGAGAAAGCACAGGAGCAGGGGTGGAGGGAGAGGGAGAAGCTCGAACAGGAAGCCTGACATCG
>NW_027744543.1:0-4576 GCF_054177405.1 Leptonychotes weddellii | reverse complement strand
GGTTTCTGTGGGTCAGGAACTGGGGAGACTGAGTTATTCTGGCTCAAGACCTCTCATGAAGGTGCAGTTACCGCGTTAGGCAGGGATGAAGTCACCTCAAGACAAGTCGAACTAGAAGCCACCCTCACACGGCTATGGGCAGGAGGCCTCAGCTCCTCACCACAAGGGCTTGCTTGGGTATCTTTGCAACATGGCAGCCGGCTTCCCCAGGGCGAGTGAGTCAGCTGAGGGAACAGGAAGGAGCTGACCCAGCCATGGAAATCCCCCACCGTCACTTCCACTATATTCTGTCCACTAGGAGTGAGCCACTGAGTCCAGCCCACTCTCAAGGGGAAGGGAACTGGCCTCCATCTTTTGAAAGGGGAGAACATAGAAGAATTTGTGGACATATTTTAAAACCACTGGAAGGATTTAGGGTATATCGCTGCAGATTGTGATTTTGATTTCCTTGAATATATTGTGGGATGAAGCTTGGAATATTTTTTGCCTTAATCATGAAATTTTTTGTTGTTGCTTTGTCATTGACGTGGTCCCTGGATTGGTCTTTATGTTTCAGTATCATTTCCCTTATGCCTGAATGATACCCGTTAGCATTTCTTATAGTGTACGTCTGCTGCAGGTGAGTTCTCTCAGCCTCCTTCTGGTTCTGCAACTCTAAGTACACATATAAAAGACCATTGGATGTTGTCCCACAAGTCCGTGAGGCTGAGTTCACTTTTGACATCTCTTCACTCTCTGTTCTTCAGATTGGGCCATTATTACTCTTCTGCCTTCCAGTTCCTGGATCTTGCCTTGTGCTATCTCAAATCTGCCACTAAGTACCTTCAGGTATTATTCATTTCAGTTCTTACTTTCACTGCTAGAACTTCCATTTGTTCTTCTTTGTGGTCTTCACTTCTTTGCATAGATCGCCTGTTCGCTCCTTTAGTTCTCGCAATGCATTTATAATAGTTGCCCTAGAGTTGTCCTTTTTTAAGCCCGACATCTGGGCCATTGTGGGTTTAGTCTTTATTGCCTGCTTTTTTTCTTGACTAAACATTACATTTTTCTGTTTGCTTGTACACTAGTGTCTCTTGACTGAATACTGGGCGTCGTGACTAATCCGTGTGTAAAGTACACAAGACTGTGTACGCATCTGGATTTTGTTATCTTCTCCTCAAAGGCACTGCTTCCACAGTTCAGTTCCTGGCGGATCATCCTGACCTAGTGTAGGTTTAGTTTTAGGAGATGTTAGTGCAGATCTGTGGAAAGCCCGGTGTTTCCCAAGCTCCTCCAACTTGGTAGGACTCAACGAGTATGGAAAACTCTGCCTCTACTGAAAATCTCTTTTTTTTTTTTTTTAGAATTTTTATTTGTCTATTTGAGAGAGAGACAGAGAGCACGAGCAGGGGGGAGGAGCAGAGGGAGAAGGAGAAGCAGACTCCCCACTAAGCAGGGAGCCTGATGTAAGGCTCGCTCCCAGGATCCCGAGATCATGACCTGAGCCAAAGGCAGATGCTTAACCAGCTGAGCCACCCAGGAACCCCTCTACTGCAAATCTTACCATGACTTTGTTTTGGGTTCTGTTAGGGAAGGTACAAATTAGCTTTTTCCGCAGGCAGTATTTCTCAACTGGCGTGATTCTGCCTCGAGAGGACACTTAACAATGGCTGGAGACATTTTTGGCTGTCACAAGTCAGTGGTGTGGCACTACTGGTCTCGGGTGGATGGAGACCAGGAGGCTAACTATCCCACAATGCACAGGACAGCCTCCCCACCGCCCATCGCCCCCCCAACAAAGAACGCTCTTGTCCAAAACGGCAATAGAACCAAGGTTGAGAAACTCTGCTCTAGGACAGTCCTTCCTCCTAAGGCAGCCTTCCTAGCATCTCAGCCAGATGCCATTAATGAGCCATTAACAAGCCATTAATAAGCTCTCTCCACTCTGGCAGGGCTGAAAATGCAATGAGCCCCAGACCAGCACCGCTGCTCCTCTAGTACCTATACTCTGCTCTCCAACCTGGAGCAGTGGCTCTCTGGTGAACCTCCGGTAGTCTTGTTTGCACATGTGTCTCAGCCACAGACTCGGAGGGGACCAACACACACAGTTCCTTCTGGCCCCATGGATTCTAGCTCCTTCAGTTGCCCTGAGCTCTGATCTATGCCTCCTGCAGTCAGTGGGACCATTGTGTTCTGCTCAAATTCCAGCTCCTGACGCCACAGTTAGAACACCGTCCCCAAGCAGGGAGCTGGACAATTACAGGACTCGATTCAAGTTTCCCACCTCTCAGGGATCAGTCTTGCTACACCTGTTGTCCACTGGCTGACCAAAGTTGCCCCACATAGTTTGTCAGGCCTAGTTGTTTGTGGTGAATCTGTACCGTTACTCCATCGTGGCTAGAAACTCAAGTCCAGTATGTTTATCTTGGCCTTTCCATTTCTAATCAAAACCTTATAGAAATTGGTGAATCTGAAGAATTGTGATAACACATCTACCATAGGTGGCCCCAACATCAGCTACTCGCTGAAGACATTTCTGGTTCAGATTGTCATGCAACAGACATAAACTGAGCTCCCTCGTGGACAAGGTTCACTGGATTTATCTGCGTAACAACCCTGAGAGTTGTGCGTCATCATCCCCATTTTCTATGACATAAACTTGTGTCAGGCAGTGCAATTTTCCTAAAATGTAGGGGAGATAAAACAGACCCGAGGATCATATGGAAACACATCAGAAACATGAGTGGGTCTCTCCCATTTCAAGTGCCGTGTCCTTTCTTTCCTTTCCAGTATCTGCAGCTGTCTTCCTGGGATCTATCCACCATCTCTCAGAGGAAATTAAATGGCCTCATAACGGGACTGGTTTTTCCCTTCTCACACCCATCTGCTCTCTGCTAATTTCATTCATACTTTCCTTTTCTGGCAAACCCGTATCTGGTGCTGGGCCTCTTTGTCCACATTTGTCCTGGGACATATCTGAGGGTAAATACTGCCTCTCTCCCAGGGATCCAGGAACTTACACTGTCGAGAAAATGTTTTCCAACATTTATATCACACAACTTTATTTCCTGTTAAAATCTTTTTAAGACTTTTTTTTTAGTTTTAAGTAATCTCTGCACCCAACATGGGGCTCAAATTCACAACCCCAAGATCAAGAGTTGCACGCTCTACCAACTGAGCCAGCTGGGCATGCCTCCTGTTAAAATCTTTTTAAAAAATCTCTCAAGTGTTAACTAAGCAGTTATCCAATGTGGGAAAGAGAAGACTGAATGCTTTCTGCAGAACACCAGTGAATACTGATCTATTTATTCCTATTTTTATGAATCAGGAACCACTTTGTAGGTTGAAAACAGAACCACATTATCTGTTTGCACTAGAGAATCACAACAAAGAGCAACTACATTGTAGTAGGTTGATTGGAAAAATCAAACATATGTATATACACACACACATACACACACACACACACACATATATGTCTATGTTCTAACCCCTAAAACCTGTGAATGTGACTTAATTTGGGAAATTGGTCTTTGTGGATATAATTAAGAGTCCTTTTTTTTAAAGATTTTATTTATTTATCTGACAGAGAAAGAGACAGCGAGAGAGGGAACACAAGCAGGGGGAGTGGGAGAGGAGAAGCAGGCATCCCACGGAGCAGGGAGCCCGACGCGGGGCTCGATCCCAGGACCCTGGGATCACAACCTGAGCCGAAGGCAGACCCTTAACGACTGAGCCACCCAGGTGCCCCTAATTAAGGGTCTTGCGATGAGATCATTCTGGGCATCCAGGTGGTCCTAAATCCAATGACAAGTGTCCTTATAGGATGCTGAAGAGGAGAGACACAGAAACACAAGGAGACCACATGCAGATGGAAGTTGAGATTGGAGTGATGCCAACAGCCATGAGAAGATAGAAGAGTCAAGGAAGAGAATCCCCTCTGGAGCCTTTGGAAGGAGCATGGCCCTGCTGACACCTTGATCTCACACGTCTGGAGAATTTTTGTTGTTTTAAGACACCTAGTTTGTAGTAAGTTGTTACAGTGGACACAGGAAACTGACACACATGTTCGCAGAAAAAGGCAATCTGACACACTAAATACACTGGACTTTTCAAGATCTTGTCCATTAAGATTTGGTTTCCTTCTTGTTGGTGGATTTCTTCAATGGCTAACTCTTGCTAGCACCGACGGCCAACCATCAGAGCAGACTGCAAGTGTTTAAGTCAAAATAGAAGAAAAACTTAAAATTGAGAAATTCAGAAACACTTAATTTTCCTGCTGATTAGGAAGTGATTGTTGAGTGCTTCCATACCCACCAAGGTGGTGCAGTTAGAATACTTTCAGCTGCAAGATGATGGAAAACCCAGACCAAAGTGGCTTAAACCTCAACACTTACTATCCTCTCAATAGATGCAGAAAAAGCTTTTGACAAAGTACAGCATCCTTTCTTGATCAAAACTCTTCAGAGTATAGGGATCGAGGGTACATACCTCAATATCATAAAAGCCATCTATGAAAAACCTACAGCGAATATTATTCTCAATGGGGAAAAACTGAGAGCTTTCCCCCTAAGGTCAGGAACGCGGCAGGGATGTC
>NW_027744542.1:0-306 GCF_054177405.1 Leptonychotes weddellii | reverse complement strand
AGGCAGTGCGCGCTCTCCATGCTCTCCGCTCCCCAGGGGCAGAGCCTCCACCTGGGGGGGCAGACGGCAGGCTCAGCGGGGAGATTGAGCCTGAGACCGCCCCCCCTACCAAGCCTGCGGAGACCAGACCTCAGGGGCAGAAGCCTGTCTTCTTCCCCTGCTGACTCCTGGGATGTGGAGGTGTTCACGGCAGAGTTTCGATCTAAACACAGGGAGGAAACACCCCAAGAAAGCCCCGCAAACTGGTGAGGGAGCATAGACCTTCCCCCTGAAGACGGAACTCTTGGTCATTGGATGGAGATGTTT
>NW_027744541.1:0-306 GCF_054177405.1 Leptonychotes weddellii | reverse complement strand
TAATCATAAAGTTTGCTTTTTCCCCCATTATAAATGAAACCTTGAAATAAAAGAAACCAAAGATCTGGAAAACTGTAAAGAGGGCAAAAGCAAACCCACCCAAAGTCCTAGCATCCAGAAGCAATGTGACCTGCTATTGGTTATTGTTACTTTTTCCCCAAGTCCTTAACATATGCATTTTTTATTCTATATATACCATTTATATCTGGTTTCACATTTTTACATGACTTTTTTTTTAATTTTATTATGTTAGTCACCATACAATACATCATTGGTTTTTGATGCGGTGATCCATGATCCATTGTT
>NW_027744540.1:0-306 GCF_054177405.1 Leptonychotes weddellii | reverse complement strand
TGCAATACATAACCCTCCATTTTCTAACTCACAGGAACACATGAAAATATACATTAAACATGTATATTATATTTGTAAGTGCTTTCTTAAGCTTTTTTCACTTGGTAGGAAATACAATTATTTTCCACGTAATTCAATGGTGAATTTAATGATATATAGTAAGCTATTAAAACAGATACACCTAATTTCTTTTTTTAATTTAATTTTATTATGTTATGTTAGTCACCATACAGTACATCATTAGTTTTTGATGTAGTGTTCCATGATTCATTGTTTTCGTATAACACCCAGTGCTCCATGCAATAC
>NW_027744539.1:0-306 GCF_054177405.1 Leptonychotes weddellii | reverse complement strand
TGGGAGCAACCCCCTTCAAAGAGGTAGACTTCACAGATGGGCGGCCGAGCAGGGGGTTCAGATATCTCCTAGTAATAGTATGCACATACTCTGGGTGGGTTGAAGCCTTCCCGACCAGGACGGAGCAAAGCCGGGCAGTAGCTAAAGTCCTCTTGCAGGAGATCATGCTCTGGTTCGGCCTGCCATTAACAATCCATAGGGACAATGGACCCGCATTTGTGGCAGACATTGAACAGGTCTTGACCAAATCTCTCAAAATTACCTGGAGACTCCACACCGCTTACCAGCCCCAAAGTTCAGGGAAAG
>NW_027744538.1:0-306 GCF_054177405.1 Leptonychotes weddellii | reverse complement strand
TGACCTGAGCCGAAACCAAGAGCCAGACGCTTAACCAACTGAGCCACCCAGGCGCCCCCCAACGGACTTTTTAATTACAACACCTGGTCAATAGAGCGTGTCTGGGACTAAGTAAGTGCAGCCTCTGGATGTCCCACGCGAAACCATATGCACAGCCTCACGTCTCAGCAGCCCTCTCCTGCAAGAGCTGTTACAAGCCCTCATTGCTAAACTCAAATTTCAACTTAGGTTCTGTGCCACAAATACATGTCTTCTCCCTTCTTCTCCGCTGCCTTTATATGGAATCAAAAATGCCGTGTGAGGGTG
>NW_027744537.1:0-306 GCF_054177405.1 Leptonychotes weddellii | reverse complement strand
GGGTAGGTAGGGGATCCTCCCCAGATCTGCCACTTGTTGGGTCCCTGCTGGAAGAGAAGTGGCCCAACTGTGCTGTGGATCACAGTTTATGGCAACCCTGAGCTGAAAGCCCACTCCTTGGCTCCATCTTTGCAGTTGGCTCCCTTGCTCCGGTACCTGGGAGCTCTGCCATGCTCAGGCACCCCAGGTCTTTCTGTGACCCCAAGGGTCCTGAGACCACACTGTCCCAGCGAGGGTTCCTCCCCCACCCCCCTGCCTTAGCCACTGGAGTGACATCCCTCAGTGGAGCCGACTTCTAAAAGTTCC
>NW_027744536.1:0-306 GCF_054177405.1 Leptonychotes weddellii | reverse complement strand
TCCTTAATCTGGCAGAGACCAGAATGTCACAGCTGATTTTGGAACCTATTCCAGTTCAGCCAATTACATTCGGAGGACCAAGGGAGGTACGTAGGGAGGATGTGTGTTAAAAGACCTGGCAACTTTTCAGGATTACTTGTGGAGACTGCCCAAGGTGAGGATCAGGAAAGAAAATGTGTTTTTGTTTTTGTTTTGTTTTGTTTTTTGGTGAGTTCTAAATCTTGTTTACCTATCACTTTTTCAAAAATAGTTTTAAGTGTAAACTAAAGAAAACGCTTGGAGGTTTGCCTGGGCTGGTGAGAGTTG
>NW_027744535.1:0-306 GCF_054177405.1 Leptonychotes weddellii | reverse complement strand
TGTAGGAAGGAAGGTGAAATCAAGACACTTTCTTTGCCTGAAGGAAAACCAGGAGAATTTGTTCTCAGCACACTTCCCTAAAATGATGAATGACCAAAGGAAGTTCCCCGGAGAAATAACAGAAGAAAACCTGGAACATCAGGGATGAAGAAAGAACAGGAAGAGTAAAAATATGGGTAAATATAATAGACTCTCCTTTTCCTCTTGAGGAAATGACACTTGACAGTTGAAACAAAAATTATAATGCTGTCTGACGTGGATTTTAATGCATGTAGAGGAAATATTGAAGAGAATTATAAGGGAGGA
>NW_027744534.1:0-306 GCF_054177405.1 Leptonychotes weddellii | reverse complement strand
GCATCTGAACCTCTTGAGAAGAAATTTAGATAATTGGCAGAGTTTTGAGGTTGAATAAATGATAAATAGAAAACTGAGCAAATAGACCAAAAAAAGACCATCTTTAGCTCCAAAAGAAAAATAAAATATTGGAGCTCAGGGAAGCCTGCCCTAATGTGGCATATTGATTATTTTGAATTAAAGTTACTATTTTTTTAAAGCCAGAGCAAGAAGAACCTCTGACCCATCATTGTCTCCAGATAGCAGGAAATATATCCCCCATGTGAAAAGTACCTTCCCTGTACCAAGAGGTAGGCAGACATCCTT
>NW_027744533.1:0-306 GCF_054177405.1 Leptonychotes weddellii | reverse complement strand
TTTCATAAATACAGGTTGAATAAATGTATGAGAGAGCCTAACGTCTTGCCTTCCTTTTTACTCTGTATTCATATTAAATTTTTTTGTTGTTACTAATGTTCTTCTTCGGATGATGATTGTTGTATCTGTCCTTAGCAGAAGGACAGCCTGCATCTCTTCCATCTCTCATCCATAATTAACATGGGAAGAATGACACATGTAGGTGTGGCTACAGGTGTATGAAGAGGACAGTGTTGTTTCATGTTGGTTACCTGTTCCTAATGAACTCAAACTGTTGATTGAAGAGATTACTTCCCAGTGGATTTT
>NW_027744532.1:0-4576 GCF_054177405.1 Leptonychotes weddellii | reverse complement strand
CCTCAAGATCAAGCATTGCATGGGGCGCCTGGGTGGCTCAGTCGTTAAGCGTCTGCCTTTGGCTCAGTTCATGATCCCAGGGTCCTGGGATCGAGCCCCGCGTCAAGCTCCCTGCTCCGTGGGAAGCCTGCTTCTCCCTTTCCCACTCCCCCAGCTTGTGTTTCCTCTCTCGCTGTCTCTCTCTCTGTCAAAAAAAAAATAAAAAATCTTAAAAAAAAAAAAGATCAAGCATTGCACACTCCACCAACCCAACTAGCCAGGCAACCCTAAAGCCTTTATATTAAGTTTGGAAATATACAAAATCATACCTATGTCTTAGGTAGGAATATATGCATACGTAGTAAAAGCTTGAGGGTGTGCATGGGATAAGTACCAAATTCAGAACTGGGTTTTAATTTTTTTTTAAGATTTTACTCATTTATTTGAAAAAAATATATTTTATTCATTTATTTGAGAGAGAGAGAGAGCACAAGCAATGGGGAGAAGAAGCAGGCTCCCCGTTGAGCAGGAAGCCTGATATGGGGCTCGATCCCACAAACCTGGAATCATGACCTGAGCTAAAGGCAGATGCCCAACCAAATGAGCCACCCAGGAGGCCCTCTTTTTTTTTTTTTTTTTAATATTTATTTATTAGAGAGCGAGCATGAGCGGGGGTGGGGTAGAGGGAGAGAGAGAATCCCATCAGACTCCCAGCTGAGCACGGGGCTCCACAAAGAACTCCATCTCAGGACCCCAAGATCATGACCTGAGCCAAAATCAAGAGTCAGACGCTCAACAGACTGAGCCACCCAGGCGCCCCTGGGTTTAATGTTCTGTGTCCAGGACCACAACTAATACTTGGATAATACTCAGTTGCCCCTCCCTTCTCCCTGAAATGCCACCTGACACATCACCCAGGTACCTGGGTTCCCCAGCCTTTAATTATTATCCTTAAGCCAGGAAGCTTGAGGTTTCTCCTCAGCAAACATTAACTGGGAGTTAAACCTTGAGTATGAAGGTCAAGGTGTGAGTAGTTGGTGGCCCTGTGCTATATGCTAATCCTCTCAGCAATTCCTCTGTGGGAGGCTTCAGTCTCCTTTGCAAACGAGTCCCTGATGAGGTAGAAATTGTTGGGATTCAGAGCCGGCGGCCAAGAAAGAATTCTTGAGGCATCTTGGGTGCAAAAAGGTGGTTTTATTAAAGCACTGGGACAGGACCCATGGGCAGAAAAAGATGCACTGGGCTTGTGACAAGTGGCTGATTATATACTTTTAAGTTGGGAGGGGGTTAGGGAGAGCGTAAGTCTGTAAGGAATTTGGAAGCAAGGTTTCCAGGACCTTGAGAGGCTAGCTGCTGTTAGGAAAAGGTCATTTATGGGGCGCCTGGGTGGCTCAGTTGGTTAAGCGACTGCCTTTGGCTCAGGTCATGATCCTGGAGTCCCGGGATCGAGTCCCGCATCGGGCTCCCTGCTCGGCAGGGAGTCTGCTTCTCCCTCTGACCCTCCTCCCTCTCATGCTCTCTGTATCTCATTCTCTCTGTCTCAAATAAATAAAATCTTAAAAAAAAAAAAAAAGGAAAAGGTCATTTATTACTGTCTAGTAAAACCCTAGTCGTGAGATCCTTGAGACGTGTATATCCGTGGGCCATACGCTTGCGGGATGATTGCCAACGTGCATCTTGGGGAGTAGAGATAAAGGATGTTTCCAAAGGAACTTTTATATGTTAAAGAAGACTTACAGGATCCTGGGGGGTTGGGCCTTTTGCCCTTAGCAAAGTGTTAACATGGAGGCCACGGTGCTCCCGGAGGAAGGTCACTCTGCCTGTTTCAAGGACTTGTCAATGGGCTGTAGGTAGTAAGGATTTTTTTTTCTTTTGCCTGTGTTTCCCACATCATCTGAGACTTCACAAGGTCAAGCATGGACCCACAACAACCCTGCCAGAAGTCGAAGCTGGTTATCCTCAGATCTCAAGTCAGGCATGCAGACCCTGCCAGATGGGGGAGCCCTGCCCGCCCAGTCCCAATAGTGCCGGCAAACCACAAAAGAGTTGGGGGGAACGTCGGAAGAACACCGCTTGACTCTTCCAGCCCTTGGCTTTCTGCATTTGATTCTCACCTAGTTGGTTTCCTGAGAAGGTGGAAGTGAGGGGCAGGGGAGAGGGGTGACCTGCCACAGCCACCAGCTGCTCACAATAGGCGCAGCGACCACTCTCTCCCTCGGTGCGAGTCCACACCTCCATGCCCCCTCGTACAAGCTAGAGCCCTTCACTCTAGAGATAGGGAAACTGAGGCCCAGAGTGGGCGGGGATCTGCCCCTGGCACTCAGCAGGAAGCAGGGAGGAGTGCTGCTCACACTAAAAATAATGAATACAGGGTACCTGGGTGGCTCAGTCAGTTAAGTGTCTCCCTTTGGCTCAGGTCATGATCCCAGGGTCCTGGGATGGAGTCCCACATCTGGCTGCCTGCTCAGTGGGGAACCTGCCTCTCCCTCTCCCTCTGCAGCTCACCCTGCTTATGTTCTCTCTGTGTGTCAAATAAATAGAATCTTAAAAAAAAAAAAGAGTCTGTTTAAAAATAATCAATACATGCAACGACCTGGATGGAACTAGAGGGTATTATGCTAAGCAAAATAAGTCAATCAGAGCAAGACAGTTATGATCTCATTGATATGTGGAATTTAAGAAACAAGGCAGAGGATCATAGGGGAAGAGAGGAAAAAATGAAACAAGACGAAACCAGAGAGGGAGACAAACCGTAAGAGACTCTTTTTTTTTTTTTTTAAGATTTTATTTATTTATTTGATAGAGAGAGAGAGAGGCAGGCAGAGGGAGAGTGACAAGCAGGGAGCATGATGTGGGGTTCGCTCCCAGAACCTGAGCGGAAGACAGACGCTTAACCGCCTGAGCCACTCAGGCGCCCCAAGAGACTCTTAATCATAGGAAACAAACTGAGAGTTGCTGGAGGGGAGGGCATGGAGGGATGGGGTAACTGGGTGATGGACATAGGGGAGGGTATGTGTTGTAATGAGCACTGGGTGTTATATAAGACTGATGAATCACAGACCTGTACCCCTGAAACCAGTAATACATTATATGTTAATTAATTGAAATTAAAATAAAAAAATAATAATCAATACAGTAAAGCCAGTAAGACTTCCATGGGGGTCCGCGCCCCACCCCTAACCAGCCGGCTCTGCTGGTCTTTACCCTACAGAAGCGGCAGGGCCCCCTCTCCCACCCGGCCTGTCCCAGAAAATGCTTCTGCCTGTTTCCCGGGCCTGGGTCCCAGCGCTGGCGCGTTCGGGGGGAGTGGGGGGGGGGGCGTCCCAGAGATCCGGCCTCCAGACCCTCCAGGGACCCGTTCAGCCTGCACCCTCCCTGCTGGGTTCCCGAGATTTCCCCGCCGCCGCCGCCACCCGCTCTGGCCACGAGGGGGCGACAAAGCCCAGGCTGTGCCGGAGCGGGCTCCACCGCGCTCCGCCGCCTCCGGAGGGGTCTGATCTGGCCGGGAAACCAAAAGGCCTCCGTCAGTGCTCCCCCCGGTGCGGTGGCACTTCAGGGGAGGGGGCTGCCCCCACAAACCCTGGGCGTCTGAACCCTGGCCTGTGCGCCCGGGCCCAGGCGCCCCCTCCTCCTCCGGATGATTCCCCTGCTCTGTCCCGCGCACCCAGCCTGTGTCACACCCCGTGGGCCGGGGCCTGGCCCTCCGCACCCCCACCCCACCCCCCTCGTCTCTGAGCGCGGGCCAGTGGTCTGGGCTAGTGCCTCCGCCCCTGGAACCGGGGCTCACTCTGGACCCAGAGGCTCAGGCCAGGAGAAGGCCAGGCCATCGCTGGGGCTGAGCGGTGGGCGGACCGGACCACTACTCCAGGTCGAGGTACCGAGCACCTGACTAAGGGCGGCCCCGTTCTGGGCCTGCCTCTTAGCCTCTCTGGGCCTCTATTTCCCGAAAGTGCCGCACAGTGGGAGCAGCCTGTTATCCCTCTGGTTCAAGGCCACTCAAAGGCCCCTCCTCCTTGCAGTCTTTCCTGTTCCTCCTACGTGGACTGACACCTCTGCCCCACCCCCAGAAGCCTCCCAAGGAGGTAGGGTGTGGGGGGGCAGAGGTCAGGAGGTCTGCTGACCTTGGACACCAGACTGAGAGGGTGGCAGCGAGCGGCCACCAAGCGCAGCATGCCAGCTACCTGCATTTCTAACAGGTACCTCCTCTCTCTGAGCCTCTGTTTGCTTACTGTAAAATGGGGACATCGTAACAACTGGCCTGCCCACTGCACAGGCATTGTGTCTCCAAGCCCCTGTGTGTGTCTGGTGACCTTCCCTGCACTGAGCATCCTGAGGACAGGCACCGGTCCCTCTCTCGATCCCCACACTTGTCCCAAACAGGCCCTACCCTCGGGTATGTGAACACAGAGGGGGCTGCAGCCTAGTTGGCCATCCCCAGTGGGGGCAGGGGTGCAGGTCCTACCCCAAATCCTGCTTCACCCTCCTCCTCAGAGCTGGCGGGCATTCATTCCAGCTCTGGGTCTCATTTCCAACTTAATGGTACAAAAAAAAAAAAAGAAGAAAAGGAAGGAAGGAAGAGAGGAAGGGAGGGAGGGAG
>NW_027744531.1:0-306 GCF_054177405.1 Leptonychotes weddellii | reverse complement strand
TGTGTCCGGGGAACAGAAATCTCAGTAGTGCCTGAAAAACACTACATCGGGGAGGAATTTCCTGGTCATTTCTCAATCCCTGGTCAATGTCCTAACCCTGGGGCCTGGAGCCCAGAATAGATCTCAGAGGCCACCCCCAGACAGCCTCTCAGACTGGTCAGCTGTGCCCCTCAGGTCTTGTCCTGGTGTGCTCCAGGGTGCAATGACTCAGTGATCCCCACGAGGGGCCACTGGGAGAGCTGGGGAAGGGAGAAGGGCAGAGACCAATGCGTGGGTCAGCGGCAGGTGGCTCAGGGATGGGACCAC
>NW_027744530.1:0-306 GCF_054177405.1 Leptonychotes weddellii | reverse complement strand
TTGCTGGAGTCACTGGCCGTGGGACCCGACTATGGGGAAGTATGGGGCAGGGCTGGGCCAGGGGGAGGCCCCACAGAGGGATCCATGGGGTCACAGCAAGCTGCTCTCCAGGCCAGTGTAGGTGGACTCTGTGCCTCAGGGCTGAGCACAGCCTGTGACGAGGGGACCGGAGCGGCGGCTGGATGGGCTTGCTCCCATGTGGGCCAGGTCAGGGAGGGGGAGGGCGTCGTGCGAGTACCTGTGTCTGCAGGTGGCTGAACTTCTTCCAGCAGCAAACACTGAGATGTTTTAGAAGGAGGGCCACCC
>NW_027744529.1:0-306 GCF_054177405.1 Leptonychotes weddellii | reverse complement strand
TGAAACGTGCAAACTTGGCTTTAGGGCCACGCGGGATCGCGAGTTGAGCTTTCCTCGGGTTCCGGTTACAGACGCTAGGAGACGCCTGTAGTAGCAACCTGGGTAAGCAGGCTGTGTCGCCCGGCAACGGCGGGCACCTGGCCAGGCCCCGCCCCAGGACCCACGATTTCCATAGACAACGGGCGCCCCGCGAGGTCTCTGGCCTCAGCTCTCTTGCATATGAACTTTGCCACTGGAAAGGCTTCCCACCACGCCCCCGTCTGCCCTCCTCCCGAAACTATAATTTGCATATGTACCTTGCACTAG
>NW_027744528.1:0-306 GCF_054177405.1 Leptonychotes weddellii | reverse complement strand
CAAGATGCCTTTCCAAACTTCACTTCTGAAGTCATCCCCCTAACATATGATTGCAGAGAATCTTTGGAGGCACTGCAAAAGAGGCAGTGAGGGAACCGAGAAAGATTTGCTAACATTTATTGAGCATTTATTGCATACTAGGTATCTTTCATGCATTATCTGATTTAATGCTCACATCAGCCCTTTGAAGGGGACATAAAGCTAAAATCCTATCCAGGGGTAAGAAATTCTCACTGTCACCAACACTAAATATTCCTGGACTTGACTTTCCTTGAAAGCTCCTTGATGTAAATGGCCCGTTTGTTT
>NW_027744527.1:0-306 GCF_054177405.1 Leptonychotes weddellii | reverse complement strand
TGGGGCGCCTGGGTGGCTCAGTTGGTTAAGCGACTGCCTTCGGCTCAGGTCATGATCCCAGGGTCCTGGGATCGAGTCCCACATCGGGCTCCCGGCTCAGCAGGAAACCTGCTTCTCCCTCTCCCACTCCCCCTGCTTGTGTTCCTGCTCTCGCTGTCTCTGTCTCTGTCAAACAAATAAATAAAATCTTTAAAAAAAAAAATAAATAAAAAAAATAAAAAATCAACACCACTAATCTATGCTATTCTAGTTCTGAATTCAAAATATCCCAACACAGACCAAAATATACCATTTTAAAGCCAAATC
>NW_027744526.1:0-306 GCF_054177405.1 Leptonychotes weddellii | reverse complement strand
GACTCCAGGATCGTGACCTGAGCCGAAGGCAGTCGCTTAAGCAACTGAGCTACCCAGGCGCCCCTGAGTACTGGGTTTCTTCATCGGGCACCTGGGTGGTGGTGGGAGGCATCACAAAGCTGAGGAAGCCGAGTGTTTCTGTGTTTGTGTGTGTGTGCGAGAGAGAGAAACACGGGGAGAGAGAAAGAGAGACGGGGGGTTTAGGAGTGAGAAAGTCTTCTGAGACTGGAGTGCACATGAGATAGATGTTGAGGGGGAAACTGGTCAGCCTGAAGCATTGCTAGACCTCAGGTGGAGTGGGCATAT
>NW_027744525.1:0-306 GCF_054177405.1 Leptonychotes weddellii | reverse complement strand
GCCATCTATCTTCCTGAATAGCACCTCGGATTCACTTCTCCGCATGGCCTACCTTCCAGAAAGTGGTCGCTTTTCTGTTCAGAGAGTTGCTGCTATTCTTTTCTTCTATCTCCTGTTGAGTTTGTAGGTGTTCAGAATGGTTTGATACCTATCTAGCTGAATTCCTGGGGCCAGACGAAATTTAGGTCTCCTACTCCTCCGCCATCTTGCTCCTCCAAGCATCAATACTTAGCCTTTAATGTGGGCTGCAGTTCCATTCAGCATTATAATAGATTCCATTGCACTTGCACAGATAACAATCTGTGT
>NW_027744524.1:0-306 GCF_054177405.1 Leptonychotes weddellii | reverse complement strand
TGAGGTCATGCCAACAGCTACAGGGCAGGGTTGTGAATGAGAATTAAGGAGGGACAGAGCTAAGACCTGGGAGTACATGTATGAAGAGCCCTCATTTATGTGGGGGTCATGGATTTGCATCCCTCAAAGAGTCATGCCACCCTGGAAGCCCTTTGCAGTGGTGTGTGCACCAGAGCTGCCTGTGGGTCCTGTAGGGACAACTCTGCAAATGGTACCAAGGATGGTGGGGGACCAGCGGCACAGTGAACTAGCCTGCGCTCCAAGTTTGTCCAGAAACCATTCTGACTCTTCTTAAATGTGTGCATC
>NW_027744523.1:0-306 GCF_054177405.1 Leptonychotes weddellii | reverse complement strand
TGGGAGCAACCCCCTTCAAAGAGGTAGACTTCACAGATGGGCGGCCGAGCAGGGGGTTCAGATATCTCCTAGTAATAGTATGCACATACTCTGGGTGGGTTGAAGCATTCCCGACCAGGACGGAGCAAAGCCGGGCAGTAGCTAAAGTCCTCTTGCAGGAGATCATGCTCTGGTTCGGCCTGCCATTAACAATCCATAGTGACAATGGACCCGCATTTGTGGCAGACATTGAACAGGTCTTGACCAAATCTCTCAAAATTACCTGGAGACTCCACACCGCTTACCAGCCCCAAAGTTCAGGGAAAG
>NW_027744522.1:0-306 GCF_054177405.1 Leptonychotes weddellii | reverse complement strand
GTAAGAGGCACTTAAAGCGAAAGCGCTACTGAACATAATTTAATCTTTCTTGGATGATTCAAAAGCTCTCCAGAATCCTGTAGTGCTGCAGGATCATCCATGCAAGCTCACACTGACAGAGTTCTGGAGAAACGAGAATTCATCTTTTTTAAACCAACAATTTGCTTAAGTGTTTGAAAAGTACATATTAAAATCAAATCCTTGATTTTTTTTGGACAGAGTAGGTTCATTCTGGTGAGCTGTTGGGTGGAGGAGAGTATAACGAATAGCGATTCTCTGGGAGATGAGCTCCTGCATTCTAGTCCT
>NW_027744521.1:0-4577 GCF_054177405.1 Leptonychotes weddellii | reverse complement strand
CCTCCCCCCTCTCATGTGCTCTCTCTCTCTCATGCTCTCTCTCAAATAAATAAATTTTTTAAAAATCTTAAAAAAAATAAAATAGACAGCAATTGGCATAATGGCTAAAAACACATGTACAACTGTATGCTGCCTACAAGAGGCTCACTTAAGATCCAAGACATACGCAGGCTGAAAGTGAAAAGACGTAAAGAGATATTCCAAGCAAATAGACATCAAAAGAGAGTATGGGGCGCCTGGGTGGCTCAGTTGGTTAAGCGACTGCCTTCGGCTCAGGTCATGATCCTGGAGTCCCGGGATCGAGTCCCGCATCGGGCTCCCTGCTCGGCAGGGAGTCTGCTTCTCCCTCTGACCCTCCTCCCTCTCATGCTCTCTGTCTCTCATTCTCTCTCTCTCAAAAAAAAAAAAAAAAAAGAGAGTAGGAGCTACACTAATATCAGACAAAATAGACTTTCAATCAAAAAAGATACATGACTCAAAAAAGAACATTACATATTAATAAAAGGCTCCATACAGCAAGAAAATATAAAAATAATCAGCATTTACACACCTAATGACCATTAAAATATGTGAAGCAAAAACTAACAGAATTGAAGGGAGAAACAGGTTTTTTTATTAACATAATGTATTATTTGTTTCAGGGGTACAGGTCTGTGATTCATCAGTCTTACATAACACCCAGTGCTCATTACAACACATACCCTCCGCAGTGTCCATCACCCATTACCCCATCCCCCAGCCTCCTCCCCTCCAGCAGCCCTCAGTTTGTTTCCTGAGATTAAGAGTCTCTTATGGTTTGTCTCCCTCTCTGGTTTCGTCTTGTTTCATTTTTTCCTCTCTTCCCCTATGATCCTGGGAGAAACCAGTTCTGCAGTAACAGTTGGGAGACTTCAATATCCCACTCACAATAACGGACAGAACAACCAGACAGAAGGAAACAGAGGACGTGCATAACACAGTAAACCCAACTAGATCTGACAGACATGTGCACAACGACTCCAGCCAAGAGCAGCACACACATTCTTCTCAGGTGCACATGGGACACTCCCCACAACAGACCACATATTAGGCCACAAATTAAGTCTTAAAGATACCATACAGAGCAGTCCCTATCAAAATACCAACAGCATTTTTCATAGAACTAGAATAAGCCTAAAGTTTGCATGGGACCACAAAAGATCCTGAACAGCCAAAGCAATTTTGAGAAGCAAAAACAAAACCAGAGGTATCACAATTCCAGACTTCAAGTTATATTATGAAGCTGTAGTGATCAACAGTATGGTACTGGCATAAAAATAGACACATAGATCAGTGGAACAGAATAGAAAACCCAGAAATAAACCTACAATTATATGGTCAATTAATCTTTGACAAAGCAGGAAAGAATATCCAATGGGAAAAAGAGAGTCTCATCAACAAATGGTGTTAGGAAAACTGGACAGCCACACGCAAAAACAAACCCCAAAACCCCCAAACAAAAAACTGGACCACTTGCTTTCACCACACACAAAAATAAACTCAAAATGGATTAAAGGCCTAAGAGTGAGCCCTGAAACCATAAAACTCCCAGAAGGGAGTACAGGCAGTCATCTCTCTCACACGGCAGCAACACTTTTCTAGATACGTCTCCTGAGACGAGGGAAATAAAAGCAAAAATAAACTATCAGGACTTCTTCAAAATAAAAAGCTTCCGCACAGTGAAGGAAACAACCAACTAAAAGGCAGCCTACCTCCAAAGAAGACATGCAGATGACCAACAGACACACGAAAAGATGCTCCACTTCACTCATCATCAGGGAAACGCAAATCATAACACAATGAGCGATCACCTCACACTGTCAGAATGGCTAGAATCGAAGACAAGAAATATCAAGTGTTGGCAAGGATGTGGCAAAAGAGGAACCCTTCCACTGGTGCAGCCACTGTGGAAAACAGACCATCCTCAAAAAGTTAAAAATAGAACTACCCTACTGGGTGTTTACCCAAAAAATACAAAAACATGAATTTAAAGGGATACATGCATCCCTATGTGTATAGCAGCGTTATTTACAATAGCCAATTATGGAAGCAGCCCAAGTGTCCATCAATAGATGAATGGGTAGGTACGCCTGGGTGGCTCAGTCGTCAAGCGTCTGCCTTCGGCTCAGGTCATGGTCCCAGGGTCCTGGGATCGAGCCCCGCATCGGGCTCCCTGCTCAGCGGTGAGTCTGCTTCTCCCTCTCCCACTCCCCCTGCTTGTGTTCCCTCTCTCGCTGTCTGTCAAATAAGTAAATAAAATCTTTAAAAAAAAAAGAAATAGATGAATGGGTAAAGAAGATGTGGGGTGTGTGTCTGTGTGTGTATGATGGAATATTATTCAGCCATAAAAAGAATGAAATCTTGCCATTTGCAACAACATGGATGGAGCTAGAAAGTATGATGCTAAGTGAAATAAATCCTTCAGACAAAAACAAACAGCATAGAATTTCACTCATATGTACAATTTAAGAAACAAAAGAAGCAAAAGGAAAAAAAGGGACAAATCAAGAAAGCTGTAGAGAACAAACAGATGGTCACCACCGGGGAAGTAGGAGGGGAATGGGTAAAACAGGTGAAGGGAATTAAAAGTACACCTATCAGGACAAGCAGTGTATGGAATAGTTGAATCACTACATTGTACACCTGAAACTGATACAACACTGTATGTTAACTATCCTGGAATTAAAGTTAAAAAGTTAATAAAGATCTCATACACAGTATCTTGTCTGACCACAGCAGGATGAAGTTAGAAATCAGTAACAGAGAAAACTGAAAATTCACAATATTGTTAAAATCAAACAATACATTTAAAACAACCAATGGATCAAAGAAGAAATCACGGGACAAATTAAAATATAGAGACAAATGAAAATGAAAACACAACATACCAAAACTCACGGGACACAGCAAAAGTGGTGCTAAGGGGAGAATTTATAGCTATAAATGCTCACATTTAAAATAAGAAAGAGGGCGCCTGGGTGGCTCAGTCTAGAGCTAAGCGTCTGCCTTCAGCTCAGGTCACAATCCCAGGGTCCTGGGATCGAACCCTGCATGGGGCTGCTGCTCTGCGGGAAGCCTACTTCTCCCTCTCCCCCTGCTTTTGTTCCTGCTCTCGCTGTGTTTCTGTCAAATAAATAAATAAAATATAAATAAATAAATAAATAATAAATACAAACAAGAAAGAGGGCACCTGGGTGGCTCAGTCAGTTAAGCATCTGCCTTCAGCTCAGGTCATGATCCCAGGGTCCTGGGATTGAGTCCCGCATTGGGCTCCTTGCTCAGTGGGGAGCCTGCTTCTCCCTCTGCCTGCTGCTCCCCCTGCTTGCACTCTCCCTGGGATAAATAAAATCGTAAAAAAAAAAAAAAAATCCTAAAATTCATATGCAATCTCAAGGGACCCCAAATAGTCAAAACATTCTTGAAAAAGAAAAACAAAACTAGAGGACTCACACTTTCTGATTTCAAAACCTAAGACACAAAGCTTCAATAATCACAACAGTTACGGCACTGCATTAAGGACAGACACACAGACTGATGGGACACAACAGAGAGCCCACAAGTAAACCCTTGCATATATGGTCAAATGATTTTTGACAAGGGTGTCACGACCATTCAATAGGAAAAGAACAGTCTTTTCAACAAATGGTGTAGGGAAAACTGGACAATCACACACAAAAGAACAAATTCGGACCCTTATTTAATATCATACATGTAAATTAACTCAAAATGGATCAAAGACCTAAATGTAGGACCCAAAACAATAAAACTCTTGGAAGAACACACAGGACAAAAGCCTCCTGATGGTGGATTTGGCAGTGATTTAACAGGACACCAAAGGGCACAGGTGACAGAAGAAGAAGCTGCACTTCATGAAAATTAAAGTTTTTTTTGTTTTTTTTACATCAAGAGACCCCCATCAACAGAGTAAAAAGGCAATCCACAGGAGAAAATGTTTTCAAATCACATATCCGATGAGGAATTAATATCCAGAACACAGGGGGAACTCCTAAAACTCAACAACAAAAACCAAATAACTCAAATCAAAAACATCCAAAGCGTTCGAATAGGCATTTTCCATATGAATGGCAATAAACACATGAAACAGTGCATCACTAATCATTAGGGAAATGCAAATCAGTAACACAGGGAGATAGCATTTTATAACCATTAGGATGGCGATTACCAAAAAAAACAGAAAACAAGTGTTGGGCAAGGATGTAGGAAAACTGGAACCTTCTACACTGTTGTAGGAATTAAAAATGGTACCGCCTCCGTGGAATACAGTATGTAGGCTCATCGAAAAATTAAAAATAGAATTATCATATGATCCAGAAATTCCACTTCTGAGTATATACCCAAAAGGACTAGAAATAGGGTCTCAAAGAAATATTTGTACACCTATGTTCATAACAGCATTAGTCACAGTAGCTAAAACACAGAAGCAACCCAGTGTCTATCAACTGACGAATGGATAAACAAAATGTGGTCAGTACTTGCGGTGGAATATTACTCAGGCCTGAAAAGGAAGGAAATTCTGCAAAATGCTACAACATGGATGA
>NW_027744520.1:0-306 GCF_054177405.1 Leptonychotes weddellii | reverse complement strand
TTGTTTATTTTTATACCCTGCCTCCAAAAGACTATAACTGTAAGATTTTTCAGATTAGTTTTTTTTTTTTCTTTTTAATCTCTTACTTTCCCTAGAAAACCTCCTAAGGAAATATGTTAAAATCAGAATCCATAAAAGACAGGTGGATAGTAGATAGTTTATTCAGTTAACTCTGTCCCCATTTAACAAAAGTATAATGGCTGCAATCATAGAAAAATAAAAGACAAAAAAAGATGAGTATCTTGGCTATGTCATTTTATCTTTCCTGAATGTTTGTTGCAGCAATGTTACTTGTCATTTAAGTCA
>NW_027744519.1:0-306 GCF_054177405.1 Leptonychotes weddellii | reverse complement strand
GGTGGGTATCCCCTCAGATGTGAAACCAGCTTGTCAGGTGACTCAGAGGCAGCCTCCTGGTGGGGTTCTGGGCCAGGTTACTGGGAGAACACAGAGACAGACATCTCTCGATTATTTTCTCTGCGTGATTCACCATCTTGCTTCACGTAGATTCTTCTAAAAACTTTATATTGTGGCCGTAACAATTTTCATGTCATTACATGTTTAGAAATGTGTTGAAAATACGTGAATTTGGGGGAATGCAGACTAAGATCTGCTATTCCTCTTACCTACTTCCCTTGCTCCTGGCTAGTAGAACCCTTTGGT
>NW_027744518.1:0-306 GCF_054177405.1 Leptonychotes weddellii | reverse complement strand
TTTATTCACCTGTTTATATTTGAGTCTAGTTTGTAGTTGTGTATGTGTGATCTCTTTACTAACTTTTGATATCAGGGTTATACTGATTTTGAAAAATGGATTGGGAAATGGTTTTCTGTGTTCTAAAAAATTTATATACCATGAACATTATATATTTCTAGAAAATGTATGAAAGCTAACCTATTCAACTACTTGTACTCAGAGACTTTTTTTTTTTTAATTTTTAGAGAGAGAAAGAGGTGGGGAGAGAGAAAGAGAGAACATCTTCAGCAGGCTCCGTGGAGCCTGATGCAGGGCTCAATCTCA
>NW_027744517.1:0-306 GCF_054177405.1 Leptonychotes weddellii | reverse complement strand
TAGGGGGATTGTCCCACCTGCAAGCACACACCTCCACAGTCCCTGACCTGGGGAGGAGGGGAAGGAGGGCAGACCTACCACCCTGGTCTCCATTCAGCAAAATAAGTGGCCAGCCGAGAGCCGGGCCTTGGCCAGTGAATCCTGAGCTGCAAGCTCGGGACAGGGCTACGGTTTGTGAAGGGGAGGGAAGGGGACGGAGGACACCTCTTGTAATTCCCAGAAGTGTCACAGGACTGTCGGGCCAGACCACCCACCCCACCCCAGAATCTGGAACCCACAGATCCAAATGTTGCGGAACACTCAAGC
>NW_027744516.1:0-306 GCF_054177405.1 Leptonychotes weddellii | reverse complement strand
ATTATATAGGCCAGAATGTGAGGATAAGCTGATTTGGGGTTCCAGCAAGTCAGGTCTTGAAATGCTATAGCTCTCTTGAAAGTAATTCAAGCAAGTTTCAATGTCCTTCCAGAGTATGTGAATGTAGGTGCTTTGTATGCTTTTTCCTCACCTGCAGAAATTAAAGTTTTAGATAGTATTCTTCTCTTTGTAAATAACACGTTTTCTGTAACCAGTTTGTGCTCCCATATGTTACCTTTTTATTTTTTTATTATTATTATTTTTTATTATGTTATGTTAATCACCATACATTACATCATTAGTTTT
>NW_027744515.1:0-306 GCF_054177405.1 Leptonychotes weddellii | reverse complement strand
TCCTTCTCCAAGTGAGAAAAAAAAGAAGAGAAGCAGAGAAATGAAATTCTGAATAATGAATGTTTAAATATTGACGAAGGTTTGAGTCTAATGGTGTGAGGGAGAATGTGCCACACAATAGCGCCTCCGCGGCAGGATCTACAAAGGGAGGCGTTTTGCTAGAACCTCTCAGGCCCCTTCCAGCAGCTAAATTCTCGGACTCTGTGACACATTATTGAGTGCTTCAGGGCCAGGGCTGGAGCACGCAGGAATCAGATGGAACCTTCCTGATGCAACCAGGAAAGGTCTAGTGATTTATTAGTCTTC
>NW_027744514.1:0-306 GCF_054177405.1 Leptonychotes weddellii | reverse complement strand
TGCCCTCCTCAATACCTACCACCAGGCCAACCCATCCTCCCACCCCCCCTTTTATTCATTTCTTAAACAGCAATTTAGCTTTCTCTTTGTCTCACTTTCATAATAGAGACTAATATCTCTCCAGTACTTACTATGTGCCAGGAAGCATTGTAAGTACTTTGTATCTTTGCACTCATTTAATTCTGATGAGCAATATGAGTTATCTCCTCGTGTCAGTCACACATATTTCTATCATCAGTAAGTATCTGGGAGGCAAAAGTTCCCTTTATTTTCTCAGATTACCAGCGCTTAGGACTCTGACCCCAG
>NW_027744513.1:0-306 GCF_054177405.1 Leptonychotes weddellii | reverse complement strand
CATTTGGTCTCAGTAGAGAGGGGGATGTCAAGAGTAAAAGCAATTTTCTGTTCCTTCCTGAAACACTGTGACAGAGAGTTCAGAAGTCACATACACAATTCCAAGCGAAGCCTGAGTTTTTCTTTGGGAAGGGATGCTCTTCTCAGGGCCTTCTATATCTCACCAACCAGAACAGTTGCCTGGCCATGCAATTCATTCCTTCGTTCAACAAATACTTACTAAACTAAATACTGTTACATGTCCTGGGGATATGACAATGTACAAAACAGAACTCCTGGCCCCCTTGGAACTTACATCCTACTGAAT
>NW_027744512.1:0-306 GCF_054177405.1 Leptonychotes weddellii | reverse complement strand
TCTGGACAGGAGATTGACCTCTCTCCTCTAACAGGAAGGTAGGATGGTTATAGTTACAGGTGAGTGTGTAGGTAGGAGATAAGCTAGTTTCCCTACATTTCTTCTGTGTAAAGGAAGCAAGGTCATTTGCCGAGAGAGAGAGAGAGAGAGAGAGAGAGAGAGAGGAGGTGGGGAGTAATGATGGGTTTCAGAGATTGAGAAGAACGGGAGGTTTCACAACAGACCCTGTGGAAGATGGGAGAGACTCCTGACCTGGAACAAAAGACCAGCATTTGGGGCCTAGTGCATGTTGAAGTCCTTGAATTT
>NW_027744511.1:0-306 GCF_054177405.1 Leptonychotes weddellii | reverse complement strand
TGTTCTTTTAAAATAGACTAATGGAAAGATGGACAGGCATATAAATAGCTAAGAGGATGGATGAACATTACATATAGAAGGTAGATAGATAGGTAGATAGATAGATGGATATGATAGATATAATGGATGGATAGATAGATAGATGATAGATAAATAGATGATAGAGGGATACAGATGAGAGATGGATTATAGACAAAGATAGATAGATAGATAATAGATGATAGATAAATAGGTGATAAATAGATGGACACAGATAACAGATGGATTAGACAGAGATAGATATGATAGATAGATGATAGATGGATA
>NW_027744510.1:0-4578 GCF_054177405.1 Leptonychotes weddellii | reverse complement strand
AAAAAAAAAAAAAAAGAAGATAGTAGGAAGGGAAAAATGAGGGGGGCGGAATCGGAGGGAGAGATGAACCATTAAGAGACTATGGACTCTGAGAAACAAACTGAGGGTTCTAGAGGGGAGGCAGGTGGGGGGATGGGTTAGCCTGGTGATGGGTATTAAAGAGGGTACCTATTGAACGGAGCACTGGGTGTTATATGCAAACAATGAATCGTGGAACACTACATCAAACACTAATGATGTAATGTATGGTGATTAACATAACATAATAAAATAAAAAAGTAAAATAAAAAAACAATATGATTTAAAGTTTAAAAAAAATAAATAAAAATAAATAAAACCACAAAATGCACTTAGCTGCTAATGATCCCTTATCTCAGTGCCCAAGTTGGCTGGGTTGAGTAGCTAAATAATTGGTACCTGTCGGTGACATTAATTTTTAAAAAGGACTGAATTAGGTGCCTGTCTCACATGCAACGTTCGCCTGAGGACTGCTACCATTCATCCAGCTCTGGCTGTGTGCCAGGCACGGGGAAGTACTCAAATGAATGAACTCAGGAGGTATTCCTATTATTCCACCCCATTTCGCAGATGAAGGAAATGGCTCACTGAGGGGAGAAGTGACGTGCCCAAGGCCACAAAGCTAGCGGGTAGACTGACGGGGATTCCAGTGCAGGCAGCCCTGGAGAGCACTGTGCTCTTTGCCACCACACTCAGTAGCAGGCGCCTCGTAACTTGTCTGTTTCTGCCATTAGCCACTGAGATCAAGCAGGGCAGGGACGTCGATCAAGGTGCTGAAGAAACACTTGTTGAATGAGGTGTTTGGTGCAGAATGCCTGGCATCTGACCAGCCCTAGACAGTCTATCGGAGGAATGAACAGCGCTCAGGAGCCCTGCGTGTCATTTTGAGGGACGGGATCACTGAAACTGCCATGGGATTTGTACTTTTTCAACAGATCTCAAGTCTTACAGGTGCATCTTCTCTTGGGGTCACCGAGGCACGAGAACGAAAAGTGGCTACAAAAAAACAGAGAGAAAGCCGATCTTGAACCTTGTCCCCTGGCCCACCTGCAGACCTCAGTGTGGACTGAGCACTGGGGTCTCGAAGGAACTTCAAAAATCTGGCTCAGCCCCCAGGTATCTGATAACTAAAACCCCTAAAGAGAGAAAGGGGATTATGAAGTCTCATGAGGAGCAGACGTCTTTATTTGGGGCAGAAAAGTGGAGCGAGAATCACAGGCCTGTTCTGCTCCACCTGAGGCGTACAGGGATCCTACCTCATAGCAGACAGGTAAGGCAGACACATTTTTGCAGCTGAGCTGCAAATGCATTAGGTGACATGCAGTAGGTGATGCAGGTGGCATCAAGGAGTGAATCAGGTTCAGTGGGTGCTAGGGGGCAGAGAAGGGGTCAGACCATCCTCAGCTGCAGCCCCGACTGCCCCTCAGGCTGGTTGTTGCCGGGACGTGGATTTTCCAAGAGTAGTTAAAATTCCAGCTTTTATGTGAAAGCTCTCGTCTTACATTGGCAAGTAAGTCCAAGGCAATTTAAATCCTGGTGGGAGTCCAACTAAATATTAAGTATGTCTCTGCAGGCCGCCAGTTTGCCAATCCCTGAGCAGAATCAGAAGTCAATCGCATCAGCCTCTCCCAGATGGAGTCAGAATGTAGTAATAACAGAGAGAAGCGGGTGAGGAAACTGCTGGTCCCTCTGGTGGCCAGAGAGCGGAGTTCCTTCTGGGCAGTCATCCTACACCGGGCTGCAAAAGGGTCTTTTGGGAAGTTGTTCCTGTCTGTAGTGTTGGCGCCACCTAGTGGACTTCTCAGGAAGCACCTCAGGTTTAGCCCTTCATGTTGACTCCTAGGAAGGCCAGAGGGTAGTCAGGGCTGGCGGTGACAAGTAAAAGCCAGATCCAAAGCAAATCACCACGAATGAAATGCAAGCCATGTTTTGGATGAAGCAGAAACTCAAGGCTCCAGTGGGAAACTGAGGTGGGGTCAGAGGGGACAGAAGAGCTGTCTTGCTGTCTTCTCGGGCCACCCAGTGCTGCTTGATTGAGCTTGCGGTCAGAGCTGATAGACTGCCCCCTCTTCCGTGCGGGGGAGGCCCCCAGAGCCCAGAGCGTGGAAGCCACCAGTCATCATCTCGAAAGTGCCAGCCTTAGTTATTTGAGCCTAAGAGAAATTAGGTAGGTGGGAATCCCAAATTAGTGTTTGTGGCTGAGTTCATCCTGTTTCGTGATGATAAGGTCTGTGCTTACAGCATTTCAGATTCATTATATCATATGTGTTCTTCAAGCTATTTGAATATTTTCCCTTCATTTTAAATTTGCATTACACATTCACTTCCCATCCCTTTATTTTTGGAAAAGGTCAAACTGTTTCCACCATAGAGTTTCCAAACTGTGCTGCACCTTACCAAAAGGGTTTTCCTAAAACGCATTTGCTTGAGGAAACCTGTCCACTGTCTCCTCAGAAAGTGTCCCCTCCCACCCTTGGGTATCAATTTACTCCATAGGCATTGCATGTGCTGTTAGAGCTCCATGCAATCTTGTAGGCTATGTGTTTTGTTTCCCCCACTGAAAGCTCCTTAACCACGGGGTGTAGGTTTTGTCTTCTCGGCTTTTCCTTGAAGCCCAGCATAGACCCTGCACACAAGGGTGTTGGCTGTGGATGCTCAGCTCTGATAGGCTGAACCTTCACATCCACAGTCACCAGCACTTTTGGTGTCGTCATTGCTATAAAAGCAGGGGAGAAAAAAATCTGGTACAATATTCAGTTTTGAATACTCGCTTCGTGGCGAGTGTGCTGAGAGTATCACGAAGCCAAATGGAACATTTTATTTTGGTGTTACATCTGTGTACTGCGTAACAGTTCTAGATCTTTGGAAAGCCATGTAAGAAATACAAAAGTAGTCAGTAGAGCACAAAAGACCTGGGATTTCTAGTTCTTCACTCCATCGCTAACTTCCACCTCCAGAAAAGGGCACTTTTGTCTCAGGTTTGAGATTTTCCAAGTGTAGGATGAGACGGCTCTGAAAGAATATCACTAGCCAGCTGTACGGAATGGAGCATCTGCTCCCTTCCCACCCCTAAACATCTGCAGTTCTGAATGGGAGAAGCCCGCGGTGTTCCTGATGGCATCTGGAAGAAGGAGTGGTGTTGTAGTGTTAGACACCGATGCTGCAGGGCAAACGGTTGGGGGAGGGAGGGCAGGCACCCGGCTGTACAACAGGTCGTACAGAAGAGAATTCCAAGGATGGTTAAGAGAGGCAACCGGGGCCTTGGAAACTCCCAAGAGGCCTCGCAGACTCCACTAGGCAGAGGCCCAAGAAAAAAAGCTATCCCTGCTTGTCTCCAAGAATGGTGACTGTCAGTGGGGGATGGAGACAAAGGGAAATTTCTAGGATCCTTGTAAGATTAGAAATCCTGTTAAGGGGGGTTAGTTCAGGATATCTGGATTTTCCCAATGACCAGTATTAATCTTCCCGTTGCAGCTCAGGACAGCATTAAACTGGGAAACAGCCTCCAGTGGCTTTGAGAGATACAGGGAACTACAGAGAGCACGAGTGTTTATAGCAACATCAAAATGGCTATGAAGCCATTGCCCTTTGCATTACCCATTGCTTTTGTGAAAGAGGCTGGTCTGAGGAGCAGCTAGGACCAGGGCCTGCCAACTCATTTAAGTGTGGACTCTCCCACCCCCTTCCTGGGCTCCGCCTCACCACCCCTCCCCCAAGTGTACTTATGGCCCAGTCCTCACAGGAGACTTATAGACCGGGTTGGGAATCGGGGGGGGGGAGCCTCGAGGAGCAGCAGACTGGAGCCAAGACACCTACAGGGGTGGAGTTCTCCAGAGACCCCCCCCAAGTCTGGAGATGGCACCCAGGGCCCCTGGCACCTCCCAAGGGAGGAGATACTCACAACAAGAGTGAATAGCTGGCAATCATCAGGAACGAAGCCCAGTCGCCATAGCAGGGACTTGCCCACCTCAGGAAGGTGGGCTGAAGCTTCTAGTTTATGAGATGGCTCCCCAGGGGACCCCAAAGGGAGAAAAAAGTCATCAACTACGTGTATTGTAGATACACAGATACACACATAGAGTACCTCTCAGGTTAGGATTTGTGTTTTATGCCACTACCAGTTGTTGCCAACAGTGTCCTGACAGGAGAAAGACACGTTCTATTCTGAGGCCTGCTGGTCCATAAATAAGTCAAAGTGGCCAGAGGATTTAGGTCAAGGTGAGTTTATTGTCCAAATAGCATAACCTAATTGCATCCAAAACCATTTGCAAATCCATCTTTAAGCTGGTCAGAATCACAGGCCATTATTTTTTAAAATCACTTAACACTGAACAGACAGGACCTCTTAAAAGGCAGCTGACTATACCATGTCACCATCATAACCAATAAAACATCTTTTCCATACTTCCAAAAAACCTTTTGTTTATACTGATCATGCTACTTTAGCACTTGCTAGCATCCCGACCAAATAAACACCCACACCTCTTATAGAGTACATTGTGAGAGAATAACATTGACTCGATATGGCATCACACTCATTTTAAAGCAAAAAAAAAAAAA
>NW_027744509.1:0-306 GCF_054177405.1 Leptonychotes weddellii | reverse complement strand
AGTGTCAGAATGGAATCGAATTGTAGGACAACTGGTTGGTATCAGGGAAAAAGCGTCAGGACTTTCTCTTAGCTTCTGGTGTTGCCAACACTCCTTGGGTGTTCTTGGGCTTAGAGACACATCCCTCCAGTGTCTGCCTCTACCATGTCTTTCTCTCAGTATGTCTCGTCTCTACTTATAAGGACCCCGGTCATATTGGATTAAGGTCCACCTACTTGAGTACAACCTCATCATACCTCTATCTGTAAGAACCCCGTTTCCAGCTAAGGTCACATTCTGAGGTTCCTGTGGTTAAGACTTCATCCT
>NW_027744508.1:0-306 GCF_054177405.1 Leptonychotes weddellii | reverse complement strand
TCTTTTTCATTATTTTATCCCAAATGCTGGTCATGGAATAGAACCTCTATAAATATTCTCCGAATGACTGTATAAATGGTTGCATTTCAAAGAACTGGGAGAACCACTGGAAGTTTCGAGAAGGAAATAATATTTTCACCTGAAGAAATGACCAGGAGAGAGAAGGCATAGGGGCAGTCTTGTCTTGGGACAGGTAGGGCGTTTTGCTTGTCCAGCCACACTGTGACAATGACTTTCCACCACCCCTGCGGAGAGAACTGGCCCAGGCTGTGTACATCCCGTGGCAGGCATGGTGCCTTTGACATG
>NW_027744507.1:0-306 GCF_054177405.1 Leptonychotes weddellii | reverse complement strand
TGTCACTTCTTGCCAAATTTCTCTAGACACATTGCTTGATAGGTAATTAAGCCTCTTCTTAGTTTTACTCTTTAATTTTTTTCTCATTATTTAAACTCATTAGTTCCGTTATTTATTTCTACCACCTTTTTTAAAACAATGAGATATAATTGACATATAACATTGTATTAGTTTTAGTTGTACGCTGTAATGATTTGATATATGTATATATTGTGAAGTGGTCACAGTAAGTCTAGCTGACATCCATCACCTCACATGCTATAATTTTTTTTACTCGTGATGAGAACTTTTAAGATCTCCTCCCTT
>NW_027744506.1:0-306 GCF_054177405.1 Leptonychotes weddellii | reverse complement strand
CTGAACCCTTTGGGCCCTAGGAAAATGTCTTTTAGAGCTATCTCAAGTGTGATCTGCCTACTCACATCCCACCACCATTTCTACTCTGCTGTTCCTACACTAGGCTAAAGTAGTACTATAAGGACAGTCAGTTTTTGTCGGCTTCCTTGGGTTCCACCTTAGAAGCAAGCATATGTCCTTCTTCCCTCCGAATGACAAATTTAAATGGAAGGTATAAGAAGTTCTATCATATGCCTCCACTTGGAACTAACCATAGAGAGAATATAGCACGACCCACTCATATCTTAGAAACTCACACCCAGGATT
>NW_027744505.1:0-306 GCF_054177405.1 Leptonychotes weddellii | reverse complement strand
TGACTTGGCTTTTTTAAGTGATATACTTGTATTCCTTTCTTTTTATTTTTTGTATGTCTATTACTGTTTTTTGGTTTCTGGATACCATTTGGTTTGTATATAACATATTCTGGATATAGCAGTCTATGTTAACTTGCTGGTCACTTAAGTTTTAATCCATTCTTTATTCCTCTCCTCCCTACATTTTAGGTATATTGTGTCATCCTTTTATTGTGTGAGTCATTTGCCTGATTTTTATTGATATACTTATTTTTACTGTTTTTGTGCTTCCTACTTTCCTTACTCCTGCTTATGGTCTTTCATTTC
>NW_027744504.1:0-306 GCF_054177405.1 Leptonychotes weddellii | reverse complement strand
CCTTCTGGTCTTTATAATGCACAGTGGTACAAATTTCACTTGCTAAGGGCAAGGCCATTGTTGCCTTTTTTACACTGTCAGTCCTGCTTCTGAAGTGCATCTTCTTCAGGCCATGCTTAGGCCTTTCTTATGGCCAGGTTGTCATATTGGCATGCTGGTGCTCTCCATGTGGTCCATCCAAGGATTTAGGGCTGTTTCAGAAAGGAAGTTAGGTCTGGCCAAGGAGAACCTGTTAATTACGGTATGACATCATTTTCCATATTTGGCACTTAAGGTTTAGGGCAGCAGCAACATGTGAGAAATCTG
>NW_027744503.1:0-306 GCF_054177405.1 Leptonychotes weddellii | reverse complement strand
GACCCTGGGATCATGACCTGAGCCGAAGGCAGACGCCCAACGACTGAGCCACCCAGGCACCCCTGTGCTACTATGTATTTTAGAGAAGAACATTTCTGCACAGAGACGAAATTAGCTGTGAAGGTGAGCCAGGTGCTGCAATTACCTCTTCACTGATCCCAGGTTTAATTAAATTATGTTGATTGGCAGACAGGTAACCGTTTCTTTTGTTTATCTCCCCCAACTCTGCCCTTTTTATAATCTGAGCACTCAAACGAAAAGGTTGATCCTCAAATGCAGATAAATCATTCATTTTCAAAGTTATTG
>NW_027744502.1:0-306 GCF_054177405.1 Leptonychotes weddellii | reverse complement strand
GAGAGGGAAGAGGGCAGAAGGGGAAGCAGACCGCCTGCTGAGCAGGGATCCCGATGTGGGACTCGATCCCGGGACTCCAGGATCATGACCTGAGCCGAAGGCAGTCGCTTAACCAACTGAGCCACCCAGGTGCCCCAAATAAATAAAATCTTAAAAAAAAAGAAATGCTAACCATTGTCTGAGCTTTTAGTGAGTTGTAATCACTGATCACAGATCACCAACAGAAATATAGTAATAATGAAAAAGTTTGAAATATCGCAAGAATTACCAAAACGTGACACAGAGACAGCTAGTGAGCAAATGCTG
>NW_027744501.1:0-306 GCF_054177405.1 Leptonychotes weddellii | reverse complement strand
CTATGGGAAGATGGATTAATTATGAAAAGATTAACACAATGCTTCTTTTTGTGAGTAAATACTGGGGATGCACTATTGAAATTCATTGTATCTATGATTAACGGTTCTTTGCAAGCTCAGCCTCTCCTGAGAAGGACGTTTCTTGGTCTGAAATAGGAAACGCCAAATGCAGTTTTGGTTAAGAGGGAAAACCAATATCCAGGTTAGTGTTTAAAAAGAGAAAAGGAGGGCGCCTGGGTGGCTCAGTTGGTTGGGTGACTGCCTTCGGCTCAGGTCATGATCCTGGAGTCCCGGGATCAAGTCCCG
>NW_027744500.1:0-306 GCF_054177405.1 Leptonychotes weddellii | reverse complement strand
TGCCCTTGACTTTGGGCTTGACCATGTGACATGCTCTAAACCAACAGAATATGAGAAGATTTGACATTTGCCACAAATGAGCAGAAGCTTACAATTCCAAGTTTCCTCTCTGTCTCAATCCTATATTGTCATATCCCAGAAAGGAGATTCTCCTTGAGCCTGGGTCCCACAATGAGAAGACTCATACAACACAACCCCACTCTAGCTGTGTAGTTCAAGCAAAGCTAAGCCTGTCACATGGTAAATACTTGGTATATGAACTAAAATCTTAATGTATATTTTTATGTGCATAGAAGAAAAAGTCTC
>NW_027744499.1:0-4578 GCF_054177405.1 Leptonychotes weddellii | reverse complement strand
CTGTGCTGTTACTCAGGCAACCCTGTTTGGGCAGAGTTGCCCGGCCCCCTGTGTGTGTGTGGGGGGAATGGGCTCAGTGAAAACTGTTTTTTGGGGCTTTTGCTCTCTGGTGGCTTTCCCTGGGGGCTTTCTGTGTCTCTTCCGAGAGAGCAGAAGGGATTGTTTCCAACCCTCTGCATCAGAGCAGAGAGATCACAGTCTTTTCTTCAGTGAGCTCTCCAGGCCACACTATCTCCATTTCTGTCTGTGCTGCTAGAAACTGCAGCATCCTGGGTTGTGCGCCCCTCAGCAGTGCTCCCAGCCCTCACCTCCAGGTCAGGGCACAGGGGCATGTCTCTGCCCTTTGTGCTTCTAAAACCTCCAGCTGCCCGCAGTTTGCGTGGGCAGCCCTGCCGCTCCAGGTTTCAGTCAGAGGGCTGCCCTAAAGTCCTTTCTCCTCAGCTACTGGTCTGCAAGTCTATGCCCTGTCCCCAGCGTGGGAGGCTCTTGCTCACCAGTGGTTTAGGATCTCCATGGCTCCCTCCACCTTCTGTTTATCTTCTGATATGTGCCCATGGAATCACGGCTCCCCCCTTCATTCCTCAAAACCAACCGCCTGTGATATTGTTTGTAGAGATCCAGATATATCTTCTTACATCTCAGACTGATACCATGGGTGCTCAGAGTGGTCTGGTAGATATCCAGCTCAATTCCAGGGACCAGTTGGAATAGGGTCTACTCCTACTCCCTACTCCTCCGCCATCTTTTCCTCTCCCTGTGTGCTAACTATATTAGGAAAAAGTTATTATTTTATTATTTTCTAGCCTATTTTAGAAGATCTTACTCTTGTATTTATCATTGTGAATGATATCAAAGTTTCCTTCTTCTTTTAAATACTAACTCTAACAAGAAATTAGCAAACCATAATTGGTTCTAAATGGAAAATGGAGACCAGCTGGATATTAATGTTTTTTTTCTGAAGTATAGAGGGATTGTTAAAATATATTACATATCTTTCAAGGCCCAATTCAGGGCCAGTCTCTTCTATAAGGTTATTTGTTGCTAGAATTGCTTTCACTGATATCTGCAATTCCTGAAATTCATTGATGCTTATAGTATATTCTCCAAAATTTGACAATTAATTTCTTTTTAATGTGATTTCATTAATCTTTCATTGTAATTCTATATCTTTGTGCAGATTATATTTTACAGAGATGACTACACTAATGTATCCCATCCTTTATGTTCTTTGCCAATGTGATCTTGACACTTGTCCTCTTACCTTGAATTCTGGGTAGGCTTGTGAGTCAATTGCATCATGACTACAAAAGCTATGTTAGAAAATGTGATGAACTGGTCACTGTGATATTTGTTTTTGGAGCTCTGGAATGCTATTTAAGAAGTTTGATGACTCTGATGCAGTCATATTGTGAGGAAGTGCAGCCCTCATGAAAATGTTATGTGGAAGACCCAGCAAACAGCCATTATCAATTATTAGACATATGTGTAAATAAACCTGTAGTTGATTCCAATCCTAGGCAGTGCAACAATGATCAGTGTCAGTCATCTAGTCTTTTCAGCAAAAACAAACTGTATTTGCTGTGCCCTGTCCAAATTCCCCATCCACAGAATCCATAAGAACAAAAAATAGTTATTCTAAGCAACTAAATCTTGAGGTATTTTGTTATGTAGACATAGTAATTTGAATAATCTTACTTTATATGATAAACATTGGAGGAATGTAGCTGTATATTGCAATTAGTTTGTTCCTATGTAGTTCTCTGGAGCAAATAAGGAAGGAAATTTGCTCCATCGATGTTGCAAGCCTTTTTTTCACCAAAGAAGAAATGTTACAGATTGTCCAGCTTTGAAGGCTCTGATTGGACCATGATTGTGAAGGAGGTCGTGCACACAGGTATGGAGTTGTCTTTCTCACTTTTGTGGGGAAGGGCCCACACTGCTTCCACATAGGAAAACATCTAGCCTACTTACTTATCTTCTACTCTCTTCTTCAAAGTTGCTCACCAGATTCTGGTAGATTTCAAAGATATCTGTCAAGACCTAGAAGGGAGAGAAGTTCCTCAAACTCTCTACTTAAGCCAGTACTCTAGATTCATAAGATTAGGATTATTCATAGCTGCTCAAATCCAGCTATACTACATTGTACTTTGTTTTCCTTTGTCACTTATTCTGTGCTTTCAACTCTCTTGAGACCTTCCCTCTCTTGACAGAAGAGGTATGAGTGCCAGAGCCTACCTGGTCTTCACTGGTCCATTAGTCAAATAGTAATTGCTAATTTAATTTCCAAGAGTAGACAGAGATGATCCATTAACTTCTAATTGGAGAACTCACCAAATTCTGGTTAATTGGTTGATCATCAACAACTGAAGTTTATTTATTTTAATTTTTTTAAAATATATTTTTTTAAGATTTTATTTATTTATTTGACAGAGAGAGACACAGCGAGAGAACGAACACAAGCAGGGGGAGTGGGAGAAGGACAAGTAGGCTTCCCGCAGAGCAGGGAGCCTGATGTGGGGCTCGATCCCAGGACCCCGGGATCATGACCTGAGCCAAAGGCAGATGCTTAATGACTGAGCCACCCAGGCACACCAACTGAAGTTTATTACTTGAAAAATATTTGGTAATAATAATAATAACAAAAACAATAGCACCTAGAATTTATTGAGAACTTTTTATGTGCCAGTCTTTTTCTAAACTCTTTTCATTTGTTCTGTCTTTTAGTAACTCTATCAGACTTGTGGGGTAAATATTAGATAATATCATAGATGGCATATTTTTATTTTGGACATGAGGAAACTAAGGAACAATAATTTTTTCCTACATCACACAGCTAGTGAGCAGTAGCACCAGAATAAACCCAGGTTATCTGACTGAAAGGAATTGCTTCTTCAACCTAACATTTTTCTTTTCTTTTTCTTTTTTATTAATTAACATATAATGTATTATTTGTTTCAGGGGTACAAGTCTGTGATTCATAAGTCTTACACAATTCACAGTGCTCACCATAGTACCTACCCTCCCCAGTGTCCATCACCAGGCACCACATCCCTCCCACCCCCCCTCCACTCCAGCAACTCTCAGTTTGCTTCCTGAGATTAAGAGACTCTTATGGTTTGTCTCCCTCTCCGATTTCATCTTATTTCATTTCCCACCCTTCCCCTATGATCCTCTGTCTTGTTTCTCAAATTCCTCATATCAGTGAAATCATATGATACTTGTCTTTCTCTAATTGATTTATTTCACTTAGCATAATACCCTCTAGTTCCATCCATGTTGTTGCAAATGGCAAGATTTCATTCCTTTGATGGCTGCATAATATTCCAGAGTATATATATACCACATCTTCTTTATCCATTCATCTGTTGATGGACATCTTGGCTCTTTCCATAGTTTGGCCATTGCGGACATTGCTGCTATACATTGGGGTGCATGCGCCCCTTCAGATCACTACATTTGTATCTTTGGGGTAAATACCTAGTAGTGCAATTGCTGGGTCATAGGGTAGCTCTATTTTCAACTTTTTGAGGAACCTCCATACTGTTTTCCAGAGTAGCTACACCAGCTCGCATTCCCACCAACAGTGTAGGAGGGTTCCCCTTTCTCCATATCCTTGCCAATATCTGTCCTTTCCTGACTTGTTAATTTTAACCATTCTGACTGGTGTGAGGTGGTATCTCATTGAGGTTTTGATATGTATTTACCTGATGCCAAGTGATGTTGAACACTTTTTCATGTGTCTTTTGGCCATTTGGATGTCTTCTTTGCAGAAATGTCTGTTCATGTCTTCTGCCCATTTCTTGATTGGATTAGTTGTTCTTTTGGATGTTGAGTTTGATAAGTTCTTTATAGATTTTGGATACTTGCCCTTTATCTGATATGTCATTTGCAAATTGCAAATATCTTCTCTCATTCTGTCAGTTATCTTTTAGTTTTTTTGACTGTTTCCTTTACTGGGCAAAAGCTTTTTAGCTTGGTGAAGTCCCAATAGTTCATTTTTGCCCTTGCTTCCCTTGCCTTTGGCAATGTTTCTAGGGGGAAGTTGCTGCGGCAGAGGTCAAAGAGGTTGCTGCCTGTGTTCTCCTCTAGGATTTTGATGGACTCCTAGGTCTTTCATTCATTTTGAGTCTATTTTTGTGTGTGGTGAAAGGAAATGGTCCAGTTTCATTCTTCTGCATGTGACTGTCCAATTTTCCCAACACCATTTGTTGAACAGACTGTCTTTTTTCATTGGACATTCTTTCCTGCTTTGTCGAAGATTAGTTGACCATAGAGTTGAGGGTCTATTTCTGGGCTCTCTATTCTGTTCCATTGATCTATGTGTCTGTTTTTGTGTCAGTACCATACTGTCTTGATGACTACAACTTTGTAATAGAGCTTGAAATCCGGAATTGTGATGCCACCGGCTTTGCTTTTCTTTTTCAACATTCCTCTGGCTATTTGGGGTCTTTTCTGGTTCCATACAAATTTTAGGGTTATTTGTTCCATTTCTTTGAAAAACGTTGATGGTATTTTGATAGGGATTGCATTAAATGTGTAGATTGCTCTAGGTAGCGTTGACATTTTCACAATATTTGT
>NW_027744498.1:0-306 GCF_054177405.1 Leptonychotes weddellii | reverse complement strand
GTTTGCGGTTCAGGGAGGAGGATCAGGCTAGAGACAAAGTTGGGAGTCCTCAGTACAGGCTGATATGTAAAACTGTTTTTTTGGATATGCGATTCTGTGGGATATAGGTCTTTCAACTGCTGTCCTTTAGCCTGGGACAGCTGGTCCTTCCAGCAGGCCCTGGCCCACCGCTTAACCTCACCCTCGCCCCTCTGGCCACTAACCCTTCACGACAGCTCCAGTCACCCCTCACCTTCCTCCCTACTCTGTGTATTCCCACAGCTTTCCTCCTTTGCCTGCTTGGTGACTGCTCCTCATTCTTCAAGG
>NW_027744497.1:0-306 GCF_054177405.1 Leptonychotes weddellii | reverse complement strand
CTAGCTGTGTGATACCATTTAGATATTTTGTATTGCTCCAGCAGTAGCAGTGAACCCACAATTAACTGACCATAATTACCTCCCAAGTCTCAAGGAAGGTGGAATAGTAAGAAGTTACCATCTGCTGCCTTATGGGCGTGTTCAGTGTAGCTGAACAGTTAGAATATAGGTACCTAAAGGTGAAATACATACACTATGAGACTACTTTCAGTATTCAGAGGATTACAAAATCAGTGTTTCCTAGGATACAGGGAATTCACAGCCTAGGAACCTTTGTGTTTACAGGGTTTATTAGTAAGATAGCTG
>NW_027744496.1:0-306 GCF_054177405.1 Leptonychotes weddellii | reverse complement strand
TGTATACTCATGGACTCACATGTGCGTTTGCATGCATGTGCACACTCACGCGTGTGTGCATGCAAGGGCACGTGTGCACGTGTGTATGAACCTGTAGATCACACTATGTCCTGTGGTACAGCATCCCTTAGTGAGCAGCTAACCTGGCAGCACATACGTGAACGTGTGTTAGGAAATTCAGCGAAGCCGCTGAATCGTGTGGTCCTTGGGAGGACGCTCAGGGAAGTCTTCCAGGAGCAGAAGGAGCTTAGTGGAACGTGTGCCTTCTAAGTGTCAGTGCCTTGCCCTCATCGTGCCCGGGCACAC
>NW_027744495.1:0-306 GCF_054177405.1 Leptonychotes weddellii | reverse complement strand
GGAGCATAGCTTCAAGTCCGAGGCGCGGTTATTGCTAATTGAAATCTTTTCGTATTTTTTTTAAATCCAAGAAGCAAGTGTTTTGTTTCTTCCTAGTTTCATCAATCCATAGTCACTGTAGAAAATTACTTCCTCCAACTGGGGTGTGTATATGGAGATTGATTGGTTTATTAAATCCTTAAGTATGGGAACCACGGGACTATTTTGGACCTCTTTTTAAAATATCTGCCGTTTAACTTACGTATAATAAAGTGCACAATTTTGAGGGCATAAATAGATGAGTCTGTACATATTTATAGACGTGGG
>NW_027744494.1:0-306 GCF_054177405.1 Leptonychotes weddellii | reverse complement strand
TTTTTTCTTTATTATTTTTCATTACTTAATACACAGTTATACTTTACTTACTTATATATTTTTTTTAAGATCTTATTTATTTATTTGAGAGAGAGAATGAGACAGAGAGAGCATGAGAGGGGGGAGGGTCAGAGGGAGAAGCAGACTCCCCGCTGAGTAGGGAGCCCGACGCGGGACTCGATCCCGGGACTCCAGGATCTTGACCTGAGCCGAAGGCAGTTGCCCAACCGACTGAGCCACCCAGGCGCCCTACTTACTTATATTTTTTATTATGAACTTCTATCACTAAGATGTAGACTCCACAAT
>NW_027744493.1:0-306 GCF_054177405.1 Leptonychotes weddellii | reverse complement strand
TATGACTAAGGGAATTGGTAGGAAGTGGTATAGGAGTGAGCATAATTGTATGTCTAAAGACCAAGATCGATTGTGTATTTCCAGTGAGGGAGAGAACAGTTAGCTATATTTTTATATTTAGGTGTTCATCTCAAAACTAATTAAGGGATTTTTACCTTGTCTGTAGTCTTACTTAATAAAAAAAGAAAATTTGTAATTCCTTAAATTGACTTAGAGCAATTTTTTAATAAGGATTAGAAAATATTCTTTCATATATTAAATGCATTAATCAAGAAGCTCTTGTTTAGTTTGAGGATGGATTACTTA
>NW_027744492.1:0-306 GCF_054177405.1 Leptonychotes weddellii | reverse complement strand
TACTAATGGCCAGCCCTCTCCTCTCCAAAGAGACTGCTTTTAAAGCCAGCCTGGATCACCCAACAGACAGATTAAGTACGTGCTTAGAGCACTAACAAAATCTAGGCATCAGAAAAACTTCCGTAAAACATTTATTGGCTATTCAAAAAAATTCATTGGTTTAGTTTATAGCAGAATCCTAACCTCTTTAAATGGTCTTATATTTATTTAAGAGCTTGGGACTATTATTCTTTTTGAATGTCCATGTGGGAGAAGCAGCGTAATCTTTTCAGTCTCAAAGCCTCTAGACATCTTACGGCAGCCCTC
>NW_027744491.1:0-306 GCF_054177405.1 Leptonychotes weddellii | reverse complement strand
TCTGTGTCCATAAGCTGGGACAAACCAGAGGCACTTAAAACAGTCCTGTCCCTTCCCTGGCACAATCTAGATCAGATACAAAACTTGGGCTCCCCTCCAGGTAGGCATTCACATCAGCCATCTATGCTCTTTTCTGGAACCCAGGATGAGAACAGAAGACATTCTGGGGACCCACAGCAAACAGACACAGTTAAAAAGACAGCTCAAAGCTTGTAGCAAGATCTCCATTTGATTCTGGGCTATATTAACTCAGATAGTTCTACTGAGCTCTCTTAACTAGTTGGGTCATGTTATATCTGGAACCTA
>NW_027744490.1:0-306 GCF_054177405.1 Leptonychotes weddellii | reverse complement strand
GTGCCTTTATAAGAGTGTCCTTGGACAGTTTGCTTACTCCTTTCTCTAAGTGAGGACACAAGAGAAGTGGGCAGTCTGCAACCGGGAAGAGGGTTCTTACTAAAACCCAACCCTCCTGGCACCCTGATCTTGTCCTCGCGGTCTCCAGAACAATGAGAAATAAGTTTCTATTGTTTATAAGACTCCCAGTCTGTGGCATTTTGTTGTAACAGCCCAAACAGACTAAGACAGTTACTATGAAATAGAACAACAGTTTAAAGCATACAACAGATTGGACAATTGTTCCAATAAATAGAGTGTCTCTCT
>NW_027744489.1:0-4578 GCF_054177405.1 Leptonychotes weddellii | reverse complement strand
TACTGTCTTGATGATGACAGCTTTGTAATAGAGCTTAAAGTCCAGAATTGTGATGCCACAAGCTTTGGTTTTCATTTTCAACATTCCTTTGTCTATTCAGGGTCTTTTCTGGTTCCATACAAATTTTAGGATTATTTGTTCCAGCTCTCTGAAAAAAATTGATGGTATTTTGATAAGGATTTCATTGAATGTATAGATTGCTCTAGGTAGCATAGACATCTTCACAATATTTGTTCTTCCAAACCATGAGCATGGAACATTTTTCCATTTCTTTGTGTCTTCCTCAATTTCTTTCATGAGTGTTCTATAGTTTTCTGAGTACAGATCCTTTGCCTCTTTGGTTAGGTTTATTCCTAGGTATCTTATGGTTTTGGGTGCAAAGGTAAATGAGATCAACTCCTTAATTTCTCTTTCTTCTGTCTCATTGTTAGTGTATAGAAATGCAACTGATTTCTGTGCATTTTTTTATATCCCGCCATTTTACTGATTTCCTGTATGAGTTCTAGCAGTTTTGGGGTGGAGTCTTTTGGGTTTTCCACATAAAGAAAGTATTATGTCATCTGTGAAGAGTGAGAGTTTGACTTCTTCTTTGCCGATTTGGATGCCTTTTATTTCTTTTTGTTATCTGATTGCTGAGGCTAGGACTTCTAGAACTAGGTTGAACTACAGTGGTGATAGTGGACACCCTGCCATGTTCCTGACTTTAGGAGAAAACCTCTCAGTTTTTCCCCTTTGAGAATGATATTCGCTGTGGGCTTTTCATAGATGGCTTTTATGACACTGAGGTATGTTCCCTCTATCCCTACACTCCGAAGAGTTTTAATCAAGAAAGAATGCTGTACTTTGTCAAATGCTTTTTCTGCATCTATTGATAGGATCATATGGGTTCTTGTCCTTTCTTTCATTAATGCAGTGGATCATGTTGATTGGTTTGTGGATGTTGAACCAACTTTACAGCCCAGGAATAAATCCCACCTGGTCGTGGTGAATAATTCTTTAATGTACTGTTGGATCCTATTGACTAGTATGTTGGTGAGAATTTTTGCATTCATGTTCATCAAGGATATTGCTCTGTAAATTCTCCTTTTTGATAGGATCTTTGTCTGGTTTTGGGATCAAGGTAATGGTGGCCTCATAGAACGAGTTTGGGAGTTTTCCTTCCATTTCTATTTTTTGAAATGGCTTTAGAGGAATAGACAGTAATTCTTCTTGAAATGTTTGTTAGAATTCCCCTGGGAAGCCATCTGGCCCTGGACTCTTGCTTGTTGGGAGATTTTTGATTACCGCTTCAATTTCTTTGCTGGTTATGGGTCTGTTCAGATTTTCTATTTCTTCCTGGTTCAGTTTTGGTAGTCTGTACTGCTGTAGGAATGCATCCATTTCTTCCAGATTAAATAATTTGTTGGCCTATAGTTGTTCATAATATGTTCTTATAATTGTTTGTATTTCTTTGGTATTGGTTGTGATCTCTCCTCTCTCATTCATGATTTTATTAATTTGGGTCCTTTCTCTTCTTTTTGATAAGTCTGGCTGGGGGTTATCAATCTTATTAGTTCTTTCAAAGAACCAGCTCCTAGTTTCATTGATTTTTTTCTGTGGTTCTTTTGGTTTCCGTTTCATTGATTTCTGCTCTAATCTTTATTAATTCTCTTCTCCAGCTGGGTTTAGGCTTTATTTGTTCTTTCTCCAGCTCCTTTATGTGTAAGGTTAGCTTGTGTATTTGAGACCTTTCTTGTTTCTTGAGAAAGGCTTGTATTGCTATATACTTTCCTCTTAGGACCGCCTTTGTTGCATCCCAAAGGTTTTGAACAGTTTGTTTTAATTTTCATTTATTTCCATGAATTTTTTAAATTCTTCTTTAATTTCCTGGTTGACCCATTCTTTCTTTAGTAGGATACTCTTTAGCCTCCATGTATTTGAGTTCTTTCCAAATTTCATCTTGTGATTGAGTTCAAGTTTTAAAGCATTGTGATCTGAAAATATGCAGGGAATGATCCCAATCTTTTGCCATTGCTTGGGACCTGATTTGTGACCCAGTATGTGATTTTTTCTGCAGAATGTTCCATGTGCACTTGAGAAGAATGTGTATTCTGTTGCTTTAGGATGGAATGTTCTATATATATCTGTGAAGTCCATCTGGTCCAGTGTGTAATTCAAAGCCCTTGTTTCCTTGTTGATCTTCTGCTTAGAAGATCTGTCTATTGTAGTGAATAGGGTGTTAACATCCCCTACTATTATTGTATTATTATCAATGTGTTTCTTTAATTTTGTTATTAATTGGTTTATATATTTGGCTGCTCCAAAGTTAGGAACATAAATATTTATAATTATTAGATCTTCTTATTGGATAGATCCTTTAAGTATGATATAGTGTCCCTCTTCATCCCTTACTACAGTCTTTGGTTTAAAAACAAATTTGTCTGATAGAAGGATTGCTACCCCAGCTTTCTTTTTATGTCCATTAGCATGATAAATGGTCTCTATCCACACTCCATGCTCATCCAGACTGTGACTGAGCATTTTAAATCAGGCATGCCACCATGTTTGGAGTCTCCAAACCCTGCAAACTTCTGTGGTGTGCATCCATGCTGCTCTTTCCAGGGGAGGGAGGGTGATCTTTCAGGGGTTCTGCTTGCTGGGCCCCGGCTCAGAGAGCAGTTGCCCGACCATGCTGCAGTTCATGGTTTATGGGAACACCAGGCTGAAAGCCCACTCCTGGGCTCACTGATTAGTGCTGGCTTTCCTGTTCGGATGCCTGGGAACTCTGCCACACTCAGGCACACCCAGTCTTCTGTGACCCCAAGGATCCTGAGACTACACTGTCCCACCTAGGATTCCACCCAGCTTTGCCACCTGAGCACCTTTCAGGCTGGACATCCCTCACTGAAGCAGACTTCTAAAAGTTCTGATTTTGTGCTTTGCTGCTATATCACTTACCAGTGTTGGCTTTTGGAGGCTCCCTTCCCTTGTGGTTTATCTTTTGATATATTGCCTCAGATTCACTTCTCTGCATCTTCTACCTTATAGAAAGTGGTCATTTTCTATTTGTAGGGTTGAAGCTATTCTTTTTCTTAGAACTCCGGTTGATTTTGCAGGTGTTCAGAGTGATTTTATAGCTATCTAGCTGAATTCCTGGGACCAGATGAAACTAAGGTCTCCCACTTCTCTGCCATCTTGGACTATCTCTGAGATTCTGTTTTCAATTCTTTTGAATATATACCTAAAAATGGGATTGCTGGATCATATGATAATTGTATTTTTAATCTTTTGAGGACCTCCATACTCTTTTCTATAGTGGAAGCACCAATTTACATCCCCATCAACAGTTCACAAGGTTTCCAGTGTCTCCACATCCTCCCTAACACTTGTTTTCTTCTTTCCTTCCCTCCTTCCTTCCTTCTTTCCATCCTTCCTCTCTCTTTTTATCTTTCTTTCTTTCTTTCCTTTCTTCTTTCTTTCTTTCTTTCTTTCTTTCTTTCTTTCTTTCTTTCTTTCTTTTTCTTTCTTCTTTTGTACCTATTGCAATGTGTGTGAGGTAATATCTCATTGTGGTTTTCATTGGCAATTTTTTACAAAGGCTGTTGAGCATCCTTTCATATGTTTGTTTGTCATTCATATATCTCCTTTGGACAATTTTCTACTCAAGTTTTTTGCCCATTTTTAAATTGAATTTGTTGTTGTTGCTGAGTTGTAGGAATTCTTTATATATTCTGGATATTAACCTCATATCAGATATAAAGTTGGCAAATATTTTCTCCCATTCCAAAGATTACTTTTTCAATCTGTTGATAGTTACCTTTGCTGCATAGAAGCTTTTAAGTTTGATAATAGTACCATTTTTCTATTTTTCTTTTTGTTGCATATTGGTGTTTTATGAAAGAATCATTGCTAAAGAGGTGCCTGGGTGGCTCAGTCGGTTCAGCATCTGCCTTCAGCTTAGGTCATGATCCTGGAATCCTGGAATTGAGCCCTGCATTGGGATCCCTGCTCAGTGGGGAGCCTGCTTCTCCCTCTCCCTCTGCCTGCCTCTCCCTCTTGTGCTCTTTTGCTTGCTCTCTCACCCTCTCTCAAATAAAGAAATAAAAATAAATAAAATCTTAAAAAAAAGAATCATTGCTAAATCTGATGTCATGAATCTTTTACTTTGTGTCTAGGGGCTTTATAATTTCAGGTTTTATGTTAGATCTTTAATCCATTTTTAGTTCATTTTTGTATATTGGTCTATGTGCCAGTACTGTACTGTTTTTTTTTTTTTACTGTGAATTTTTTATTTAATTATGTTATGTTAATCACCATACATTACATCATTAGTTTTTGATGTAATGTTCCATGATTCATTGTTTGCATATAACACCCAGTGCTCCATTCAGTACGTGCCCTCTTTAATACCCATCACCAGGCTAACCCATCCTCCCACCCCCTCCCCTCTAGAACCCTCAGTTTGTTTCTCAGAGTCCAGAGTCTCTCATGGTTCGTCTCCCCCTCTTATTCCCCCCATTCATTTTTCCCTTCCTACTATCTTCTTCTTCTTCTTTTTTTTTTTTTACATATAATGTATTATTTATTTCAGAGGTACAG
>NW_027744488.1:0-306 GCF_054177405.1 Leptonychotes weddellii | reverse complement strand
GACCCTGGGATCATGACCTGAGCCGAAGGCAGACGCCCAACGACTGAGCCACCCAGGCACCCCTGTGCTACTATGTATTTTAGAGAAGAACATTTCTGCACAGAGACGAAATTAGCTGTGAAGGTGAGCCAGGTGCTGCAATTACCTCTTCACTGATCCCAGGTTTAATTAAATTATGTTGATTGGCAGACAGGTAACCCTTTCTTTTGTTTATCTACCCCAACTCTGCCCTTTTTATAATCTGAGCACTCAAACGAAAAGGTTGATCCTCAAATGCAGATAAATCATTCATTTTCAAAGTTATTG
>NW_027744487.1:0-306 GCF_054177405.1 Leptonychotes weddellii | reverse complement strand
TGAGGGGTGCCTGGGTGGCTCAGTCGTTAAGCATCGGCCTTCGGCTCAGGTCATGATCCCGGGGTCCTGGGATGGAGTCCTGCGTCGGGCTCCTTGCTCAGTGGGGAACCTGCTTCTCTCTCTCCCACTCCCCCTGCTTGTGTTCCCTCTCTCGCTGTGTCTCTCTCTGTCAAATGAATAAATAAAATCTTAAAAAAAAAGTTCTAAATTTTGTGAAAGGTGTAAATTTACAAATTAAAAAAGCTCAAAGAATTCCCAACATGATAAACTCAAAGAAAACCATGACTACACGCATGTAACCAAGCT
>NW_027744486.1:0-306 GCF_054177405.1 Leptonychotes weddellii | reverse complement strand
TAAAGAGAAGTGATTTTGTATTTCTTTTCCCTATAGTCCCATAAAAGATAGATGAAATCACATGGCACTAAGCAGGATAATATTCCATTGATGTCTATTTTTATATATTTAAACCATTCCGTCTTCTAAATTAGTAATTCTACTGATCTCTCACCATAATATTTCATCCTTCTAGCTTCTTCATCTTCTTCTTCTTCTTAGTTAGGGAAAAGATTTTTTTAAATTTTTATTTGAAGATAGTTGACACACATTACATTAATTTCAGGTCTACAATATAGTGATTCAGCATCTCTGTATGTTACCCTG
>NW_027744485.1:0-306 GCF_054177405.1 Leptonychotes weddellii | reverse complement strand
TGTTTTTTTGTTTGTTTTGTGCTGAATTGTATAATTTATTTATATATTTTGAATATTAACACTTTATCAGATATATCATAGTATCTTGCAAGTATCTTTTCCCATTCTGTAAGTTGCTTTTTTATTTTGTTGATGATTTCCTTCCCTGCAAAAGCTGCAAAAGCTTTTTTTTTTTTTCATGTAGTCCCAATTGATTATTGTTTGCTTTTGTTTCTTTGCCTCAGGAAACATATCTAGAAAGATATAGCTCTGGCCGATGTCAGAGAAATCAGTGCCTGTATTCTCTTCTAGGATATTTATGGTTTC
>NW_027744484.1:0-306 GCF_054177405.1 Leptonychotes weddellii | reverse complement strand
GGAGGAGAAGCAATGCTAACCCTTATCTGAGAAACTAATGCGTCCTGCCACTAAGGTCCCTCCTGGCTTGAACAGCATCAATAATTCCAAAATGTATTTTTTCTTCGTTCCAGTAAGAAGTGTACTAAATTTCATACAACTGAGAAACAAAGCTTACTGCTAACTAGAACAGCCTCTGGGGTTAAAGAAAAAGGGATTCGTAAATGTTCTTTCAGCTATCTGATGAAGCATTCCCTCCCCCACCCTCCCCCCACCTTCCACTTGACCAAAGTCAGTGATCAAGTATATTTAGGAATATACTTGATC
>NW_027744483.1:0-306 GCF_054177405.1 Leptonychotes weddellii | reverse complement strand
GGGTTGCCATAGCCACGCAGCTACCAGCCGCGAGCCCTGCTTTCCCGCCAGTCGCCATTCTCTGTCCTGGAAAGCTGATTCTAACTGCACTCACTGCTGTCCTGCTTCCGCAGCTGGTCTCTGCTCTCTGCATTTCTCCCTTTCTCCAGATTACTCCTACCAGTTTACAAACACACTGTTACTTCTCCCGTTTTAAAACTGCCACAATGACTGCAAACATCCCTTAAGGACCATCCCATTTCTTTGTCCCTCTTGACAGAAAAACTCTTCAGAGAATTACCCCCCCACATTCCTAAGTCCAGTGGT
>NW_027744482.1:0-306 GCF_054177405.1 Leptonychotes weddellii | reverse complement strand
TGGGTCTGACAGTCACTCCCAGGATTGCCCAGGCACCAGAGGCCAGGAGAGGGGCAGGGGACAGATTGTCCCTGCCAGCCGCTGGGAAGATCCAACACCTTGCCATTGGACTCCTGGCCTCCAGAGCTGTGAGAGAATAAAGTTCTGTTGTCTTAAGTCCCCCAGATTTTGGAAACTCTTTGGTGGCCACCCTAGGAAACGGATATAAGCAAGATGCAAGATTCTCACATGGTTTTAGGATAAAACCAAAGTCATCAAAGACAATGTGTGCTGTGGTGCTGCTTTGATGAGTGGGAGTAACTTTTA
>NW_027744481.1:0-306 GCF_054177405.1 Leptonychotes weddellii | reverse complement strand
TTTTTTTTAAAGATTTTATTTATTTATTTGAGACAGAGAGAATGAGATACAGAGAGCATGAGAGGGAGGAGGGTCAGAGGGAGAAGCAGACTCCCCGCCGAGCAGGGAGCCCGATGCGGGACTCGATCCCGGAACTCCAGGACCATGACCTGAGCCGAAGGCAGTCGCCCAACCAACTGAGCCACCCAGGCGCCCGAGATTTTTTTTTTTTTAAACTGGCTCATCAGGTTGAAGGGAGGAAATACTATGCTCTTTGGATTTTCATGACAACCTTATGAAATCAATATTATCACCCCTGGTTTGTGA
>NW_027744480.1:0-306 GCF_054177405.1 Leptonychotes weddellii | reverse complement strand
TCATTGTGCTTCCATCACTTACACAGAATATGTGCATCCCCTTAAATGCTATCCTTTTCCATCAACTGCAGAAATTCTACTTAAGCCCCTTCTTGCATGTCACCTTCTCTGTGAAAAAACAAATTTCCAAAGAAGGTGTAATTCTTCTATGAGTCTAACAGAACATAATTTGTACCCTCTCTAGCTACCAATTACACTATGTTGGAACTGTCTGCTTAAATCTATCCTTTCACACAGTAAACTGTGCATCCAATGAGGGAATGTTCATTTCCACCATTTCCTTAGCTTATATTCCTAGATTACTCT
>NW_027744479.1:0-306 GCF_054177405.1 Leptonychotes weddellii | reverse complement strand
TTAGATGTGACACTAAAAGCACACCCATAAAAGAAAAAAAAATGGCGGGCGCCTGGGTGGCTCAGTCGGTTGAGCGACTGCCTTCGGCTCAGGTCATGATCCTGGAGTCCCGGGATCGAGTCCCGCATCGGGCTCCCTGCTCAGCGGGGAGTCTGCTTCTCCCTCTGACCCTCCCCCCTCTCATGTGCTCTCTCTCTCAAATAAATAAATAAATCTTTAAAAAAAAAATATCATTAACCCTATCATTGGTGGTGGTGGAAGTGATGTGAGCATGTAGGCTCAGGTGTCTATGCAAATTATCCAGTG
>NW_027744478.1:0-4578 GCF_054177405.1 Leptonychotes weddellii | reverse complement strand
GAGAGAGGGAACACAAGCAGGGGGAATGGGAGAGGGAGAAGCAGGCTTCCCGCCGAGCAGGGAGCCCGATGCGGGGCTTGATCCCAGGACCCTGAGATCATGACCTGAGCCGAAGGCAGACGTTTAACGACTGAGCCACCCAGGCGCCCCTGCCAGAGACTCTCTTAATCAACTCATCAAAGTTATGGAAGTCATGAAATCATGTGCCATTTGTATGTAGTGAAAAGAACACTGTGTGAAAAACATCCACCAAACTCAAACTGAGGGACATTCTACAAAATAACTGGCTTGAAATCTTCAACATTGTCAACCTTGCGAAAGTTAAAGACCAAGGAACTGTTCCAGATTGAAAGAGACTTGAAAACTGATCTAATGAGATGCATGATTCTGAACCGGAGACTCTGCTGTTAAGAGAGTTTACAGGGGCAGCAAGAGAAAGGAATGGGGTCTGAGGATAGTATAAATGTTAATTTCCTGGTGTTGATGGTTGTTGTGATTATGTAACAGAATATACTTGTCTGTGGGAGATCTACACTAACTTTTTTTTTAATGTTTTATTTATTTATTCATGAGAGTCAGAGAGAGAGAGAAGCAGAGGCAGAGGGAGAAGCAGGCTCCCTGCCTAGTAGGGAGCCCGATGCGGGACTCAATCCTAGGACCCTGGGATCATGACCTGAGCCGAAGGCAGACGCTTAACCATCTGAGCCACCCAGGTGCCCCTACACTAACATTTTTGAGAATGATGGGTCATCATGTCAGCAACATACTCTTATGTGGTTCAGGAAAAGAAAAAGCTCTTTGTACTGTATTTGTAACTTTTTTGTAAGTTTGAGATTATTTCAAAATAAAAACTTTTTAAATTTTTTATTTATTTATTTTTTAAATATTTATTTATTTGAGATAGAGAGCGAGAGAGCGAGCGCGCACGAGCTGGGGGGGAGAGGGGAGAGGGAGAAGCAGGCTCTTCGCTGAGCAGGGAGCCGGATGCAGGGCTCAATTCTAGGACCTTGGGATCACAACTTGAGTGGAAGGCAGATGCATAAACAACTGAGCCACCCAGGTGCCCCAAAATAAAAACTTTTAAAACATGAGAAAACCATTTTATTTAAAAATGCCCATCTTTATAATGTGCTCAATTGATTTTAATGACAAATTTTAGATGCTTTTCTTAAAAGGAAAAGGTATGTAGTTTTCCAAATTAGTTTAGAAGTTATATGAGCAAAAAAATTGGAATACCACTGGCCTGGAAGAACTAACTTCCTTCTCTATGGCTCCGGGCAAATGAAATAGTTTTCTGAATTCCTCCAGAGCATTTTCTCTGCTCTACTCACAAGCTAATAGTAAACACAGTTGGGGCACCTGGGTGGTGTAGTCAGTTAAGTGTCAGACACTTGGTTTTGGCTCAGGTCATGATCTCAAGGTCATGAGCTCTAGCCCTGCTTCCGGCTCCGAGCTCAGCACGGATGCTGCTTAAGACTCTCTCTCTCTCCCTCGGCCCCTCCCTGCATCTTTCTCTCAAATAAATAAATAAATCTTAAAAAAAAAAAAAAGAAAATGCAGTGTACTTAGGAAGGAGGGGGTGCATTAGTACTCCAGGGTCTAATACTCTAATACCTGCTAGCCAGTTACTTAACCTCTCTCTGCCTCAATTTCCTTATCTGCAGTAATACAGGTGTACCTAGCACAGAGGACAGCACATAAAAGTGCCCCATAAACACCAGCTATTGTCAGTATTTCTGAAGTCTGAGCTCTAAGGGGAAAAGATTCACATCTGACTCATACATTATTCTCATTGTTTCTGTCCTACACTGTTTATCAGGTAATCTCTTTTCATCTTCTTTCTCTAATATATCTTTCACACTTGCAACTATTATCTTCCTAATCTGTAGATCTGATCACATCATTCTCTCTTCAAGCTGATTTCCCAATGCTTACAGGATAAAGTCAAAATTCACTGCCACAATCAAGTAACATCTCTGCTTCCACACCATGGGCTCAAAGAAGGTTTCACCCAGTTTGCTTTCACACTTTAACGCCTTTGATCCAGTTGTTTTTGTGTGTCTAAAATGTCCTTTCCTCCCTGATCACATTCTATTCATTCTTTTTTTTTTTTTAAAGATTTTATTTATTTATTTGAGAGAGAGAGAATGAGAGACAGAGAGCATGAGAGGGAGGAGGGTCAGAGGGAGAAGCAGACTCCCTGCCGAGCAGGGAGCCTGAGGCAGGACTCGATCCCAGGACTCCAGGATCATGACCTGAGCGAAGGCAGTCGCTTAACCAACTGAGCCACCCAGGCGCCCCCATTCTATTCATTCTTAAAAGTTGGTCTCAAAACCTCACCAGACTTTCTCACAAGTAATTAGTCACCTGCTGTTCTGGTGTTACATAACATCATGTTTATAACGCCATAAAGGCCAATCGTACTTTGTTAGTAATTTAAAATCTTTCTGCTCCTCCGTAGGTCATTCATTCACTTATTCATCAAATATTTATGGACTATCCATTAGATAACAGGCCTGTTCCCAGCACTGAAAGTATCCCTGTGAACAAGTCACGATTAGGTTCTCATGTAATGAATGTGGACAAGTAAGAAAATAAGAAAAATACCAGATCGTCGTGAGTGCTACACAGAGAATGTCGAGTGAATATGATTAGCTGTTCAATATTGTACGCTCAGAGATCGTTTTTCTAAGGTACCCTTAGGCTATGAATTTGAAAGCGTCTAAGCGACAGTCATAGGGGAAGAGCTGTCCAGATCTCAGGAACAGCCGGTGCAAGGTCCCCGAGGTAGGAAAGAGCTGGTGTGGATAAAGCCACGAGGGGGAGGAAGGTGTGTGCTGCCAAAGCAGCTCCGGGTGGTGGTCCCAGGTGGACGTTTACAAAGGGTACGCGGCCGCTTTGTGCAGAAAGTCTGAGGGCAGGGGGGCAAGCCGACGCAGATTCCCACCCTGCGTGGGGGTTCCTCGGCCAGCACTGGACACCCTAAACGGGCTTCCCTCTCGAAACTTCTCACGCCAGGTCTTTTCTCCGACGGTGTCAGGGGATGACACAGACCCTCGGTGCAGTGGTTGACGGGATGCCGGAACTTGGATACAGCACCTCCCGCAGAGGCCCAAGCTCGGTAGCGGAGAAGGTGCGCAGCCTGCCTCGGCTGGCGGAAGAGGCGGGGGCAAGTGCTCGTCCCAAGCCCGCCCGGCGCCGGTGCTGCGCATGCGTGCGCGCGTGCCCTCTTCGGATCCCTAGAAGGGGCGGGGCCGGCCCTCTGCGCCGGAAGGGGGTTGGCTGGGCGGGGTCGGGAGGCGGTGGTGGCGGCTGCGCGCGCGCGCGAGAGTGCGAACGGGGATCGCTGCGAGGGCCGGGGCGGGCCGGGCGGTGGGGACGACCGACGGCGACTATGGCCGCGGCGGCGGGCGGCGGCGGGCTAGGGGCGGCGGCGGGCGCCGCGGGCGCGGGAGGCGCGGCGACGGCCGCGGGCCTGGCCGTTTATCGGCGGAAGGACGGTGGCCCGGCCAGCAAGTTTTGGGAGAGCCCGGAGACGGTGTCCCAGCTGGATTCGGTGCGGGTCTGGCTGGGCAAGCACTACAAGAAGGTGGGTTCGCGCGCCCGTGGTGGCCGGGGAGGCCACGCGACGGGAGCCGGGCGCAGCTACTGGCCTCGCGGGCCTCGGGCCGCCCCTCCCCCCCCCGCGCGCCACGAGGGACAACAAAGGCAGGCGCCGGGCCCGCCACGCCCCCGCCGTCCGCTCTCGGCGCCCGCGCGCCGGGGGCTCCAGCGGGCCCCCGGGGCCAGGCCTCTGGGAATCCCCGCATCGCGGGCGAGAGCCCCAGCTCACCCCGGTGTGCAGGAGCATCTCGAGCTCAGCAAACCGGAGGGCGTGAATCTCTTTTGTTAGCTGCATTGGGTGTGCGAACGATGATTATTACAAACTGTCCAAGCCAGGGTTGTTAAGAGCAGCTTCAAGTTTTGTTTAGAGACTCATCTTCAAAGTCAAGTGAGATAGCTAAGGTTCTACTACCTGTTGTTAGCTTGGTAAAGAATGACTAGACGATTGTACTCGGAAGTTAATAAGCAGCAGGCCAATGCAATGGATGATAGTATGGATGAGCACCGATATTAAAAAAATGACAGTTTTTACTTCATTGTACTTTTAGTTCCGTGTAGTGTGAGTACAAGAGTTAACGTTCACTGGTACCTAATGTGTTTCTCAGTGAGGCCTTCCCTGAGAATCCCATTTACACTAGACTGCCGCACTTCATATCAATACCTTTATTTTGTTTGTACCACTTTGTGAGATTATTTTTTTCATTTAGCTGTTTCTCCTATTTTTGGGAGGTAAGTTCCGCTGAGTCAGTGGTATTGAAAGTTGTGAATTAACCTTTTATTTATAACGAAGTGTTTTTTAACTTCCCCTTGTAGATACCTAGGAGTGACTCCCTTAGAAGGTGTAATGAAGCAGACAGCCCAAAATACCTCCTCTGCCCCAGATTTCCGAACACCCTTTTCAAGTTCCATACTTACCCCATTGAGAACCATAGCACTGGGGCAAGGACCTTGTCAGGCCTCTTCACTGCATTGGGG
>NW_027744477.1:0-306 GCF_054177405.1 Leptonychotes weddellii | reverse complement strand
TGTCACTTCTTGCCAAATTTCTCTAGACACATTGCTTGATAGGTAATTAAGCCTCTTCTTAGTTTTACTCTTTAATTTTTTTCTCATTATTTAAACTCATTAGTTCTGTTATTTATTTCTACCACCTTTTTTAAAACAATGAGATATAATTGACATATAACATTGTATTAGTTTTAGTTGTACGCTGTAATGATTTGATGTATGTATATATTGTGAAGTGGTCACAGTAAGTCTAGTTGACATCCATCACCTCACATGCTATAATTTTTTTTACTCGTGATGAGAACTTTTAAGATCTCCTCCCTT
>NW_027744476.1:0-306 GCF_054177405.1 Leptonychotes weddellii | reverse complement strand
TTATTGCTTTTCTTCTTATCCATTGACTTTTAACTTTTTCATACAAAACATATCCCCGTCTGGCCCAGAATATGCAAAATTATAGTTCTTATTAGATTGAGGAAGACATAGGTTTATTTCTTATGCCCTTTAGATTTATCTATAGCTATAGATAAGAACTAGTTTCTCTTGTAAAATTATGCTAAAATTGGTCCATCTTGAGGGAAAGACTAAGATTTGATACTTAATAAAAAAATTGAAAAGTAATAGAAGTCACTTAATAGTGAAGGAAATCTGTAATAACAACATTTATATAGTCTGTAAGAT
>NW_027744475.1:0-306 GCF_054177405.1 Leptonychotes weddellii | reverse complement strand
TGAGGATGAGGTCATCACGAGAAGACCTAAGTCCAGTACGATGGGTGTCCTGACAAGAAGGGACCAACAGACAAGAATGGAGTGTGACTGGAACGGTGTGTCTATAAGTCCAGGAACGCCAAGGACTGCCAGAAACCACACATGGCTGAAGGAGGCAGGAAGGCTCCTCCCCTAGAACCTGCAGAGGGAGAAGAATGGCTTTGCCCATACTTCCGTGTCAGACTTCTGGCCCCAGCGCTGGGAGACACTCTCTGTGAACCTCGCTAAGCCTCTTCCTCTGGGCCTGACCTCTCACTGCTCTCAGGA
>NW_027744474.1:0-306 GCF_054177405.1 Leptonychotes weddellii | reverse complement strand
CCATGATTCAAATGAAGGCATTCTTAACGGGTATCTACAGATCACAAACCAAGTTATCCTCAGTTATAAAAACAGAAGTCTGAATCTCTAATCTCTTCCAGGTTACGATAGTTAATGTACTTACGAAAATGAGTGAATCCCTCTCATGTATTTGATACAAAACATCTTAAATGTAAGAAGAAATACAGTAGTCCCCCCCACCCATGGTTTTGTTTTCTAGGGTTTCAGTTTCCTGCCGTCTAGAAGCAGGTGAACCTCCTGACTGTCCTCAGAAGGTCAATAGGAGCCTCACACTACGTCACAGTG
>NW_027744473.1:0-306 GCF_054177405.1 Leptonychotes weddellii | reverse complement strand
TTTATAGTTAAACGGAGTGAACAAAAGACTCCTTGTAAGGATGTTGGCTGTGAGGTTGTGTTTTGAGTGTGTGGAATAAATAACACCCATACCCCAAACAGAAAAGATGAACTTGGAAAATCTCTTTGATGACAGAAAAGAGGAAGCTGTGAAATTTGCTGTAGTGAGGGTACTTTGCAGTGGAAGAGTGATTGAATCCCGAGAGCCTCTGCTTTGGGGCATCTACAAGGACCTCATAAATATCAAATTCATTTGCCTGTAGGCATTGCCATAAAAAACAAAAAACAAAAAACTGATTTCACAGTT
>NW_027744472.1:0-306 GCF_054177405.1 Leptonychotes weddellii | reverse complement strand
ATCGGAGACCTACCTGCTGGCCGCTGCCCGAGGTTGACCCGCCGCCTACCAACTGGAGGCGCCACCCTCGACTTGTGTGTCTCCCTGCCCTCCGCGAAAGGGGAGGGTTTCAGAGTGCCCCTGGGAGGCTCCCGAGGGGCTTGCAAAACCACAGGCACCCCACTCCTCAGGTCTTGCAAACACGGGGGACGCCGCAGGAGGAGGGGGTGAGCGCCCCGTCAGGAAGCGCCATGGCAGCTCTGTGTGCTGGAATGACTGGGGAAGGTCCGCGGGATCCTGGAAGGAACCAAGGCCTGCGAGTGCATT
>NW_027744471.1:0-306 GCF_054177405.1 Leptonychotes weddellii | reverse complement strand
TTTCCTTCCTTCCAGTGTATTTAGGCTTCAGTTGTACTTTCTCTAGATCCTTTGGTTGTAAGTTTAGGTTGTTTATTTCAGATTTTTCTTGCTTCTTGAGGCCTTATTGTATGTTGTATATTTCTGTCTTAGGACCACCTTTGCTGCAGAGAAATCAGATGAAGGTGATAAAGGATTTATACTCCTGTGTGTGTGTGTGCGTGTGTGTGTGTGTGTAAGATCTTCAGACACCACATCCACACCACACCTGGAGGGGGTTCCACTGCTTTCCCATGCTGTCACTAAAATTGATGCTGTGGAGCATGG
>NW_027744470.1:0-306 GCF_054177405.1 Leptonychotes weddellii | reverse complement strand
TGTCTGTTTTCCTCCTCCTTGTCTCCCTATTTTTCTCTCTCATCCTTCTCTACAATTATTAAGCACCTACAAAGTACAAAGCACTTAATACTTATCCTTGTTCCTTACTGTAAGGCTAATTTATTTATTAAATAGTCTTTGGGAGACATAATCTTATAAATCTAATTTTGCTGGTTAAGCACATCTTTTCACCTAATAGATTGTAGTCTGGGTTGTTACTCAGAAACGTTTTAAACTAGTTCTTCTGTGGTTCTTTGTTTGATGTAGATTGCTGCTTGGTTAATGTATTCTTTTTTTTTTTTTTTT
>NW_027744469.1:0-306 GCF_054177405.1 Leptonychotes weddellii | reverse complement strand
GGCGCCTGGGTGGCTCAGTCGTTAAGCGTCTGCCTTCGGCTCAGGTCATGATCCCAGGGTCCTGGGATCGAGCCCCGCATCGGGCTCCCTGCTCGGCGGGAAGCCTGCTTCTCCCTCTCCCACTCCCCCTGCTTGTGTTCCCTCTCTCGCTGTGTCTCTCTCTGTCAAATAAATAAATAAAATCTTTAAAAAAAAAAAATGAGGATATTTTCTAAATCTGTTAGCTGAGAGAACCAAGTATGAGTGAAACGTGACATCCAAGAAAACCTTCCCTGAGGTCACACCTCCCCTCCCCCACCTCATTCC
>NW_027744468.1:0-306 GCF_054177405.1 Leptonychotes weddellii | reverse complement strand
AGACCACTTGCTTTGTAGGGGAAAACACCCAACTAAGCAGACTGTCTAGTTGTCAATGATCCAGCACTGGCAAGGTCCCTTGGAAGAGCTGTTCTGCAGACCCTACCTTCTGTAAGGGCCACTCTGAGATGGTTTCTATAGCTCAAGTTACTAAGAGGAGTTATCACCTAGCTTTAGGAATTATACTTTTCTTGATTATCGCGTTACCTTATAGTATCCTTATTTCTGGCTCTCTGATATTGGATAGGTTTTCTAAGAAGGTAGATGTTCTAAGAAGGTAGGTTTTCTAAGAAGGTATATATATTT
>NW_027744467.1:0-4578 GCF_054177405.1 Leptonychotes weddellii | reverse complement strand
ACTGTTGTGTTTTCCCTTGACTAGTTCATGCCATTCTCATCTCAGCTTTAAATATCACCTCCTCGTAGACGAAGCATGAGAGACTATGGACTCTGAAAAACAAACTGAGGGTTCTACAGGGGAGGGGGTGGGGGGATGGGTTAGCCTGGTGGTGGGTATTAAAGAGGGCACGTTCTGCATGGAACACTGGGTGCTACACTCAAACAATGAATCATGGAACACTACATCAAAAATTGATGTAGGATTAACATAATAAAAAAAATTTAAAAATAAATAAATAAATATATACCACCTTCTCGGGATGCCTGGGTGGCTGGCTCAGTTGGTTAAGCGTCTGCCTTCAAGTCAGGTCATGATCCCAGGGTCCTGGGATCGAGCCCTGCATAGGGCTCCCTGCTCAGTGGGGCGCTTGCTTATCCCTCTGCCTGTTGCTTCTCCTGCTTGTGCTCTCTCTCTTGCTGTCTCTCTGACAAATAAAATCTTTTAAATAAATACCACCTCCTCAAAAAGGCCTTCCCTGGTTATCCATTGAAATGGGTCCACCTTGTTTTCATTTATTACTGTACCCTAGGCTTTTCCTCCATGGTACACAGTAGAACTTTTTATGTATATCATTGAAGCTAAGTTACTATAAAAGAGTGCATAAAAGATAACTAAGTCCCCACGTATTTCTAATTCTTTCATCCACTTTTAGGCACTGGGTGGTGGTTACCTCCATTGGGGCCATTTTGAAATGATGCGCCTGACAATCAACCGCTCTATGGACCCCAAGAACATGTTTGCTTTATGGAGAGTACCAGCCCCTTTCAAGCCCATCACCCGCAAGGGTATGGGACAGCGCATGGGGGGAGGCAAAGGTGCCATTGATCACTACGTGACTCCTGTGAAGGCTGGCCGTCTCATAGTAGAGGTGGGTGGGCGTTGTGAATTCAAAGAGGTACAAGGTTTCCTGGACCAGGTTGCCCACAAGTTGCCCTTCCCAGCAAAGGCCGTGAGCCGTGAGACTCTTGAGAAGATGCGGAAAGATCAGGAGGAACGGGAACAGAACAACCAAAACCCCTGGACCTTTGAGCGCATAGCCACTGCCAACATGCTTGGGATACGGAAATTCCTGAGCCCGTATGACTTGACCCAGAAGGGGCAGTACTGGGGCAAGTTCTATATGCCTGAACGTGTGTAGTGAGAATGGGAGACATAAATGTACAAAGGCTACCAAGAGAGAGAATCTACATTTTTATTCCCCTCAGCCTACCCTTACAGTCTTTGGGTGGCTCTGAGATCTAACCAAGGAGCAGTATATGAGTAAATTATTTCTGAGAAATTGTAGAATATCTGTTGATTTTTTTTTAAGTGCATTATATTTATATCAAATAAAGTATGAGTATCACCTCAGGATATAACTTTTCATTGGTCATTCCTAATCCTTAAATGATTATGAAGCTGGCTTCACTGACTGCTAGGGGGTCCAGTTCTCCCCAGCTGTAAGATGAATGTCTTCAGGGCTGAAACAAATGCTTCCATCTCCCACCTCTGGTATAAGTTGGATTTAATATCTGCACGGGTTTCCCTGCTGTCAAAGTCTGCTTCACATTGCTTCACTTTTGCCAAAGAGCTACAGTAGTACCTGTTTCTCTCAAACTGAAAGAAATCTGAAGAAGATTTTCGCTTTTACAAAATGGTAGTTCTTCACTGTACATCATTTCAGTTTAGGAACGCTCTACTTTTGGACAGCGGGAGAATTCTGTACCTTTTATAGTACAGGAGCTAGTTGATATCTTTACTAGTTACAAACTTTTTGGAAAGCAAAAAAATAGCAGTACATACATTAATTGATTGAACAGATATTTATTTATGTCCAGCTACCCATCTCTCAATCTTGGAAGGCAAAGGGGGACGTTGGACAATACAGTAAGGAACATACCATTGCCTTTTAACACAAGGAACTTCGATAAAGGTTGTTGTCTGGCCTTTTCTAGGTCTGAAATTCTCTGAGGAGGGTGAGTGTTTGGCTCTACCTTTGCTTCCCTGCAGGTTCTAGGACGGTGCAGTGTGCCACACAGCACTCAACTAGTTACTGTTGGATGAATAAAGGCCCCATGTGTTCCAGATCCCCATGGTTCCACCTTCCTGTCTGTCTTTAACAAGATTCATCTCTTCCAGAGCTAGCCAGCAGTTTTCTATCCCCTATAAAACTGAAAGAAATACAAATGGATAGAAATAGTAAACCATTTGCTTTTGCAAGTGGGTAGAAAACAGCACACTGACTTGAAATGTCAGCTTTTTTTCTTAATCCCACTTTTGGCTAAGGTCAAGTGTAGTATCTGTTCTTACCAGTTTAATCCCACTTCCTTAAAAAGATGTCCCACAAAGAAAGTAATCTACTTTCAAAAGTACAAATATATCTAAACAGTTACATGGTCCTCAAGAGTTGTACATGGTGGTTCTTAATGTATTTTTAGTGAAGCTCTTGTAATATAATTACTAGATTGCATTATAACACATCTGAACCTTGAATTGGGGCCATTGTTTGGGACAGTTTTATACACACGTTGTTGGCCAACAAAATCAGGTTCAGGTAGCACCACAAACCATGTAAGAAACCATGGGAGTGGTAGCCACCTGTCACCTCTCTGACCTGACCTCTCATCTCTGCTACGGTTCACGAGTATGGTGCTGATGACTGTTGGGAGTTCAGTTGCGGTATAAACCTGTTTCTTTTGTTTGGGACCCACACCGGGTTACTGAACCACAATCCTGGGGCCAGCCAATCTTTGCAGAGTGAGAGACTGTCAACTCCATCACCACCCATAAAAAAGGACTTTGTATGTCACAGTAAAGGGAGGCCTGTCCTATTTTTGCATAAGTGAATCAGCCCCTTCCCAGGTATTTGCACACAGCCTCTGATACTAACAAACCCATTTACTACTGATGCCTTAATAGGTTTCAGAGTAAAACCCATGGACTCAACCGTTAGCAGAAATCAGAGCTTAATTAACAGGTAATTAAGTCAACTGATACTTTAACATCCGTAAGTGGCAGGCACTGTGCTAAGCATTGGGGACGCTGCTGTGAGCAAGACCTGCATGGCGCCTATGGTTAGACCATCTTCACTTTAGACTATTAGACCCTGAAGAAGGAAGTAGATGGAGGGCTGGTCAAAGATGAGACCTAGAAGAACCTGAAGAGCAGACGTAACAAAGGCCTGGTGTTGATCAAAGAGAAAATGAAGTGCTGATGAGCTGGGTGTGCTCCAATACCTGCCTGGCTCTGTTTTATTTCCTGGACAGGCACGTATTCTCCAGCCCACAGCCCCTCCTGGACACCATCTTCCTAACCAGCCTCATGTTGCTGTGCAAACTGTTCCTTCAGCCCCGCCCCACCCAATTCTGTACTGTCCTAAGTCTACCTTTGCATAACTTTCAATAGGTGGTTGATGGACACCCTGTGTCATAGGTTTCATAATGGAAAGAGGAGTAGCTGTTGAGGAATCTGCAGTGGAGAAGTGATGGCACCACAGAAGTGAAAGAAGGATGAAAAATGCCGACCAAGGCTCCGTTGGGGAGGACTGCAGGAGAGAACGGAGGGGGAAGAAAATCACAGGTTATACAACAGGATGTCCGAAGCCAGGATCACCAAGCCCTTCCCCTGCAGTAGCAAAGAGTCTACTCAGCGAGTCTGCACTAACTAGCCTGAACCCTCAAAGAGAGGAAATTAATTTACTCTGGATTTACTGGCTGGCTCTCTTCTCCTAAGGAGTTCGGGGTGCTTCCAATGCAAGAACTAATTCTTTCTCCTTTAGCCATTCCCAGACACCACTGCCCAAATTTTGCTGCAGGAAATCAACATCCTACAAAGCATTCTAAACAGAGCATTCTGCTACCAGCCCTGGTTATGGAACGGACTGCCACCTGCCTTCCCCATCTACTGCCAACTCATTATTAACACATTTTTCTCTCTATGAAAACTTTTTCCTTAGTTCTCTCCAGCCTTTATCTATTCTACCACCTAATCCCACCCAAATCTGGGGAACCCAGCTACAAACAATAAATGCCCTAAGGACATAAAAGTAAGTGAAAGTACCTCCCACCCTCCCCACAGCTGGCTCACCTTTTTCAGGCAAATATGCCCCCAATGGTAGAAGCTAAGATGATCGCAAGGATAATACAGCAGATCATGATCATGATCTTCTTCTGCTCATCCAGACAAGGAAAGAAAAAGCATGTGAGAAGCAGTGTCACTGTGCAGAGTTGCAAGGGAAGGAAGACAAAAGTGGATCCAGACATGGAGGAAGATGTGAAGGGAAAGGGAGATGGATCTGGCTTCTAGAACCCAGGATGTGAATAGAAGCATTGCTTTCAGGCGAGATATTCAAAATTAGATCAACAGCAATCTCTAAGGGTGTTTAGTATGTTGTTCTGCCTTCTGGATCCCATCACATGAGAGTTATCCCTATCCTCTCCTAGAGCCAGATACCCACGACAAGTGAACCGCATTCCTGGTGGGAGTACCTTAAACCTGAAATTCAAATGTAGTTCAGTGTATTCTTTGAGAGTTAAACCATTTTCTTTTTTTTTTTTT
>NW_027744466.1:0-306 GCF_054177405.1 Leptonychotes weddellii | reverse complement strand
CTCTGCTCAGACTTAGCAACTGCCTGGCCAATCTTCCCACTCACTGTGTTTCTACTACAGGTGCTTTGACCATGGTCATCCTTCTGCTGGGAGTATCTTTCCATCCAATTTTCCCGTAAACTGAATCTACTTTTCCTTCAGACTCGGATTAAGCTTTCCCTGACCTCTGTAATGAGTACACATCTCCCTTTTGTAGGATTCTCTGTTACCCAGAATCTCTCTCATGACACTTAGTACAGCTGCAATTATGCATTTGCTTGCATGATTTTTGTTTTATATCTGTCTGCCCAGACTAGACTAGAGTCT
>NW_027744465.1:0-306 GCF_054177405.1 Leptonychotes weddellii | reverse complement strand
ATACAATATGTAGTCTTTTGTGTTTGGCTTTTTTTACTTACCATATTGTTTCTATGATTCATCTATTTTGTAGCATACATCATAACTTCATCCTGTTTATGGCTGAATAATATTCCACTGTAGGATTATACCGTATTTTGTTTATACATTCATCACTTGTTGGGCACTCAGGTTGTTACCTTTCTGTTATTCAGGATAATGTGGTTATAGATATTCACCTACAAGATTCTGTGGGAACAGGTTTCCATTTCTCTTGGGTACATGCCTGCAAGCACAATTCTTGGTTCAAATGGTGCCTTTATGTTT
>NW_027744464.1:0-306 GCF_054177405.1 Leptonychotes weddellii | reverse complement strand
GTATTTCATGGTCCTTGGTCCATGACAGGTTACAGAAAACAAGCAAGTCTAAACAAGTAGGATGACCCAAATAACATACTTAGAAGGGTAAATTGTACATTTCTTTACATGAGTGAAGTTGGTATATAAATGAAGTTTTTACCTTGACAACAAGAAATACCTCTTCCATCTTTTTTTATGTATACAAAATAACTTTCACAAAATTTTATTAAAGTGTATTACATATACCTCAATAAATTCCAAAACATGAGAATAGTAAAAATGCTTTAAGATTATAATTCAATAAACTTTGAAATTAGAACCAAG
>NW_027744463.1:0-306 GCF_054177405.1 Leptonychotes weddellii | reverse complement strand
TTAGACAGGGATGATGGTTCACAATTCTGTAAATTTACTAAAAATCATTTAATTGTGCCTTTAAATGAATTTTATACTATGTGAGTAATAACCCCATTAAGCGTCTTAAAAAAAAAAAAATACAGCCTCGAGGTAAGTTGTTTCTAAGGAACCAGAAAACCAAGGGCTAGTCCACACTCTGTTATTATATTCCATGCTCGTGTATCCCTGTCAAGTACAGTACTCATCAGCTGAGCACTTCTTTAGCAGTGATTCTGCAATACACATTTCTCAGTTTTCTACAGACAACATCAAGAACCAACCAAT
>NW_027744462.1:0-306 GCF_054177405.1 Leptonychotes weddellii | reverse complement strand
TAACTTAAAATAATATTGGAGTTTCTTTCTAACAATAAGAAATGGCAAATTTCTTACCTGAGTGTGAATCAGCAATCTTCCCGCTAATTTACAGGTTGTAATCATAAACTCTAACCTTTTGACAATCATGTCAGTGTGTGGCATTGTTCGGAAAAGACAATCATTAACCTAATAAATTGCTATTTCCAAATGAATCATTTGGCCAAAATTAACCAGAAAATATGTGAGCCCTGCTAGAGAATGTTTTTCCTATTTCCCATTTTTTTCCCCAAGATTAGTACATGTTAAAAATAAAAATAATATTAG
>NW_027744461.1:0-306 GCF_054177405.1 Leptonychotes weddellii | reverse complement strand
TTTTTTCATGGTAAAGAAAGGGAGTCGGAGGAAATTCAGGACTTTGGTTCACTTGTGTTTTCCCTCCATAATGCGTTGTGCCTCACACACTCACTCTGGTGATCGCAGCTAGCTCTTGTTGAGACAATGCCAAGGACACTGGATGCCAATTCCTCACCTTCAGTGCTTGTGACTCCGCCAGAGTCCAGGCATGTAGAAGGTGGCACATGACCCAGAGACATATTGTGAGGACTGGCCCTGGTGGTATGGTCTGAGCATTCTTCTGTATGTTTGCTAAAAACACCCACTGGGTAATGTCTGCTGAGT
>NW_027744460.1:0-306 GCF_054177405.1 Leptonychotes weddellii | reverse complement strand
TTCCTGGGGCCATTTTCCATCTGAGCTGCCAGGATGAACGAACTCCCCCACCCCAAGTCTTTTCTAGAACATTCACACAGAGATCAGCAAGGTAGTCTAAAAAGAAGGCAGGTGGAGCCCTTCAGGTGAAGACAATGTAGGACAAATCCTATCTTAGAATCCCAGGAAAGGCGTCCTCATGCTTTCACCTGGGAAGAGGTGAGTAGGCCAAAACAGATTTCCTGCAATCACCTGTGGACTAGGGCCTAAAATTCCAGCATTATCATGTGATCTCTGCTCTGTCTTCACATGGCCTTCCCCTCAGTG
>NW_027744459.1:0-306 GCF_054177405.1 Leptonychotes weddellii | reverse complement strand
CCGCGCCACCTCCAAGGTGCTCTAAGGAGCTCACGGTCTCCATCGGCCCAGAGTGTGAAGATCCGACTCACCCTCAGATCCTCCTGCTGTGGTTGGAACCTTCTGGCATTTCAGGCTTCCATTAAACATCACCTCATTGGAACAGCCCCTTCTGAGACCACTAAAGCTGCTGAGACCCTCATTAATTGTCCTCATAGACCTCCTTGGTTTTTCTGCAGAGCTCTTACTGTCTTTCTTGATGACTCTTGTTTTCCTTGGAGTTAATTGTCTTTATCTGGATGTGGGGGAGGGGGCTTGGTTTTTTGT
>NW_027744458.1:0-306 GCF_054177405.1 Leptonychotes weddellii | reverse complement strand
AACAGTTTTATGGGCTGCACACCCAGCCGCGCACACGCATGTGCACACACACGCGAGTGCACACATTGTGCGCACGTGGAGCGCTCCTGCAGCCAGGGTGCATGCACGCTGACTGAGGATGGGCTTGGGGGCGGCCGGGGTGGCCGGTGGCGGCCCCTCGCTCTCGGGGCGCCCCGTGCAAGGACCGGTAGGCGCTCCCACAGACCTCGCAGAGGCAGGGGCGTCGGGGACTGTCTGGGGAGCAGCAGCTCCAGGCTGGATGCTGATGGGACTCCACTCGGGTTCTGTGTGCAGGGAAATGCATTT
>NW_027744457.1:0-306 GCF_054177405.1 Leptonychotes weddellii | reverse complement strand
TGCCGTAACATTTCCTTTAGTCTAGATGTTCCCGATTACCTTCCTGTGGCTTTAATTAACATGCCCACTTATATTTTTCTCCAAATAAGTAGCTAGTGATTTAATGGGCAGGGCTTCCACATTCCCTTTTCTCCTGTGCGCTATTACCCAAATAGTTTTCAGTGGCCAAGGTGCCAAAACTAATCCCTCTGCAATGGATCAAAAGAGTCTGCCTTAACCCTCCCTGAATGTTTTCATTCTTTCTTAAAAGCCATTTTTCTTACAAGTCCTCAACAGGCACTGTACTTCCAGTATGGTCTTGAGATC
>NW_027744456.1:0-4578 GCF_054177405.1 Leptonychotes weddellii | reverse complement strand
CTGAACAGTGCCTGGGGCATACAGTGGGGAGATTACTCACTCTTCTCAGAGCATGTCCCTGAGAGGCAGTTTTCACGGAGATTCTTCTCTAGCAACAAAGGAACCAGCTGGTGCCATTTCCCTCCACTGCCCCTCAGCACCAACACAGAGCCTCCTGTGGGAAGTGGTGCAGCTCTGACACTGGCTGTCTAATTTGCTTACATCAAACCATCGCCTTGCACTCCAGTGGAACTGCCCTGATCAATCATTCTTGCCTCAGTTCAAGCACAGCAGGCCTTCCCCCTCCACCCCCACCCCCAGAAGACCCCTGCCCACACCACATCTCCTGACCAGATTCAGGAGGGCCTCAGTTCCAGTGGAGGTGGTGACAGGTCTCATTTCACAAGCACACCAGAGCACACCGAATTTAAAAGTTGCTACATTCCAGCCAGGTACCAAACACTGCCCACAGCAGGTGGGGAGATCCTCTGCAGATGACTGGCCTAAAGGATAGAGCAGCCAGAACACAACAGCAGAGTGCATGCAGCACACACTGCGGACACTACCCTAAGTGCCAGACCCTGGGCACTACATGACGTCTTTTTCATAAGTCCATTACTTTCAGGAGCAGGTGACATAACTGGCTTTTCTAACACAGAGAAGCTGGTAGAGACGTAGACAAAATGAGAAAACAGGAATTTATCTGAAATGAAAGAACAGGATAAGGCCATGGGGCCAGAGATTTAAGTGAGACCAATATAAATATCATGCCTGATGGAGGATTTAAAGCAGTGATCATAAGGATACTCACTGGACTTGAGAAAAGAATGGGAGACATCAGTGAGACCCTTACAACAGAGATAAAAGAATTAAAAAAAAGAATCAGAGATGAAGAGTGCAATAAATGAGATTAGAAACCTACCTGATGCAATGAACAGCAGGCTGGAAGAAGCAGAAGAACAAATTAATGATCTAGAAGACAAAGTAATGGAAAGCAATAAAGCTGAAGAAGGGAGAGAAAAGAATTATGCAAAATGAGACAAGACCTCGGGAACTCAGTGACTCCATCAAAAGTAATAACATTTGTAGTGTAGGAGTCCCAGTAGAAGAGAGAGAATGGGTAAGAAAATTTATTTCAAGAAAGAATAACAGAAAACTTCCCTAATCTGGGGAAAGCAACAGACATCAAGATCTAGGAGGCAGAGAAAACTCCCATCAAAATCAGCAAAAGCAGGCCAACACCAAGATACAGTATAATTAAATTTGCAAAATATACTGATAAAGAAAACATCTTAAAAGCAGGAAAACAAGTCAGTAACTTCCAGGGGAAACCCCTTAAGGCTATCAGGAATGTTTTCAACAGAAACTTTGCAAGCCAGAAGGGTGTGGCATGATATATTCAACATGGTGAATGGGAAAAATCTGTAACCAAGAATACTCTATCCATCAAGCCTATTACTCTGAATAGAAGGAGAGAGAGAGTTTCCCAGACAAAAATTAAAGGGGTTTGTGACCACTAAACTAGCCCTGCAGGAAACATTAAAGGGGACTCTTTGAGTGGAATAGAGAGACCAGAAGTGACAGTATAAAGGCAAGAAACACAAAAGTAAGAAAAATGAACATTTATGTAAAAAATAATTTAAGGAACTCAGAAACAAAGGATATAAAATATACCTTATCTAAAGCATGGGGAGAAGAAGAGAAAAGAATTGGTTCAAACTTAAATGACCAGCAACTTAATATAGACTGCTATATGCAAAAGAGGTTATATACAAATTATATATCAAAAACCACCAATAGGGGTGCCTGGGTGGCTTAGTTGGTTAAGCATCTGACTCTTGATTTCAGCTCAACTCATGATCTCAGGGTTGTGAGATTGAGCCCTGCATTGGGCTCCGTGCTGGCCATGGCATCTGCTTAAGATTCTCTTTCCCTCTCCCTGCCCCACTCGTGTTTTCTCTAAAAAGAAAAGAAAACCAAAAACAAAACCACTAATAAACACGCAAAGAGAAAGAATCCAAATATATCACTAAAGAACATCAGCAAAGCATCAAAGACACAAAAAAGGATCAGAGAAAAATCTCCAGAAACAACCACAAAACAAGTAGTAAAATGATGAATACATATCTATCAATAATTACTTCGGATATAAATGGGCTAAATGCTCCAATCAAAAGACATAGGATGTATATGCTGCCTACAAGAGACTCATTTTTGACATAAGGATACCTGCAGATTGAAAGTGAGGGGATGGAGAAACATGTATCATGCAAATGGACATCAAAAGAAAGCCAGAATAGCAATAACTTATATTGGACAAAATAGAGTTTAAAACAAAGACTGTAACAAGAGGCAAGGGCACTATATCATAATAAAGAGGACAATCTGACAGGAAGGAGATCAATTGTAAATATTTATGCACCCAACATGGGATCACCCAAATACATAAAATAATTAATGACAAACATAAAAGAACTAATTGATAATAATACAATAATACTATGGTACTTTATTTTTAATATTTATTTTTAATGGAATAAGTTGCTTTTATTCCTAATAGTAAAAGTATCCATGAACACAATGTACAGTTTGGATATTTTAGGAAGGAATAGAAATAATCAATAGTTGGGAACTTTAACACCCTACTTACATCAATGGACAGATCAACTAACAGAAAGTCAACAAGGAAACAATGTCTTTATATGACACACTGGAGTAGATGGACTAAAGAGATATATTCAAAATATTCCACCCTTAAACAGCAGAATACACATTCTGAAACATTCTCTAGAATATATTACATATTAGGCCACAAAACAGGCCTTAATAGATACAAAAAAGATTGAAGTCATACCATGCACCTTTTCTGACCACAATAATATAAAACTGGAAGTCAGCCACAAGAAACAATCTGAAAGACCACAAATACAGGTTGGTTAAGTAACATTCTACTAAACAATGAATGGACCAACCCAAATAAAAGAAGAAATTTAAAAATACATGCAAACAAATGAAAATGAAACACAATCGCCAAAACTTTTGAGATACAGCAAAAGTGGTCCTAAGAGGGAAGTATATAGGAACACAGGCCTAGCTCGAGAAGCAAGAAAAATCTCAAACTAGCTTACGCCGAAAGAAACTAGAAAAAGAATAATAAATGAAGCCTAGAGTCAGCAGAAGGAAGGAAATAGTAAAAATTAGAGCAGAAATAGGGGCACCAGGGTGGCTCAGTTGGTTAAGCAGCTAACTCTTGATTTCAGCTCAGATCATGATCTCAAGCTCCTGGAATTGAGCACTGCTTCAGGCTCCATGCTCAGCGGGGAGTCTACTTGAGGATTCCCTCACTCCGTCTCCATTTGCCCCTTTCCCCACTCTCTCTCTCTCTCAAATAAACAAATCTTTAAAAAAAAAATACAGCAGAAATAAATAGTATAGAAACTTAAAAAAGATAAAACTAGAAGAGATCAATGAAACCAGTTGCTGGTTCTTTGGAAAAATTAATAAAACTGACAAGGCTCTAGCCAGAGTTACAGAAAGAAAAGAGAAAGGACCCAAATAAATAAAATCACAAATGAGCGAGGAGAAATAACACCACCACAGAAATAGAAACAGTTATGAGAGAATATTATGAAAAACTATATGCCAACATTAGACAATCTAGAAGAGATGGATAAATTCCTAGAAATATATAAATTATCAAAACTGAAACAGGAGGAAATAGAAAATTTGAACAGACTGATAACCAGCAAAGAAATTGAATCAGTAATCAAAAAACTCTGAACAAACCCAAGTCCAGGACCAGATGGCTTCAGAGGCCAATTCTACCAAGCATTTAAAGGAAGAGTCAATACCTATTCTTCTCAAACTGTTCCAATAAAACAGAAAAGGAAGGGAAACTTCCAAATTCATTTTATGTGGCCAGTATTACCCTGATACCAAAACCAGATAAAGACACCACAAAGAGAAATACAGGTCCATATCTCTGGTGAACCTAGATGCAAAAATCCTCAACAAAATACTAGCAAACTGATTCCAACAATACATTAAAAAAATCATCCCCATGATCAAATGGGATTTATTCCTGGGTTGTAGGGGTGGTTCAATATCTGCAAATCAATCAATGTGATACACCACATTAATAAAAGAAAGGAGAAGAATCATCTGATTGTTTCAATAGATGCAGAAAAAGCATTTGACGAAGTACAACGTCCATTCATGATAAAAACCCTCAGCGAAGTAGGTTTAGAAGGAACATACTGCAACATAATAAAGGTCATATATAAAAAATGCATAGGTAATGTCATCCTAAATGGGAGGAAATGGAGAGAAAAACTACTTAGATCTTGCTTCTAGTTATGTGCTGCTTCTCATTAGCACTGTTTATCATTTGATAAGTTAATCTTGACATTTATTACTTCCCACTTTAATGGAGACCAATTTCTACTATATAAGTTATGTATCTTATTAACTCTTTTTATCACCCATTTATCTGTTTATCTTTTTTGTTTTTTTCTTAACAAACTCCCCAAAGTTTAGTGGCTTAAATAAATAACATTTATTTTGTTCACAAATCTGTTAGCAAAAGTGTGGCCAGGACAG
>NW_027744455.1:0-306 GCF_054177405.1 Leptonychotes weddellii | reverse complement strand
TGTGTTGTTTGAATTCTTCTTATTGAATTATAATGGTTCTTTTTTTTAAATTTTATTTTATTATGTTATGTTAGTCACCATACATCATTAGTTTTTGATGTAGTGATCCACGCTTCATTGCCTTCGTATAACACCCAGTGTTCCATGCAGTACGTGCCCTCCTTAATACCCATAACCGGGCTAACCCATCCCCCCAACCCCCTCCCCTCTAACACCCTCTGAATTACAAGAGTTCTTTATGTGTTCCGGATACAAGTCCATTGTCAGATATCTGGACTGTGAATGTTTTCACTCATTCTGTGGCTT
>NW_027744454.1:0-306 GCF_054177405.1 Leptonychotes weddellii | reverse complement strand
TTAAAGGTAACACTGTTTATAAAAGGGCCCTAGTGATTAAATAATTTGTGGATAGGAATGTGAAATTAGAAGACCCTGAATTTATGCTCACAAGAGTGGAAGACATTTGCTCCCGGGAAAACAAAGGGCCATAAATACCAATATTAGACAAGAATCCCAGTCTCTCCCTTCCCCACTAGGGCATTTCAGACTCAGGGATATAATGATCAAGACTGAGTTCTGTAATTAGTCCTTTACCCATGGAAGATGGCAGCTTTGTTATTTGCAAGTCTTTAATGTCTAATTATTTACAGAACATTTCTTCGA
>NW_027744453.1:0-306 GCF_054177405.1 Leptonychotes weddellii | reverse complement strand
GACTCCCCGCCGAGCAGGGAGCCCGATGCGGGACTCGATCCCGGGACTCCAGGATCATGACCTGAGCCGAAGGCAGTCGCTTAACCAACTGAGCCACCCAGGCGCCCTGTTCTCAATAACTTCTTATGACTTTGGGTACTGTATTTTTTGGTATGGAATAAACATTTTCATCACAAAGTTTTTTTTTTAATTAAAAAAATTTTTTTTGAAGATTTTATTTATTTGAGAGAGAGAGTGAGCAAGAGAGAAAGCACAGGAGCAGGGGTGGAGGGAGAGGGAGAAGCTCGAACAGGAAGCCTGACATCG
>NW_027744452.1:0-306 GCF_054177405.1 Leptonychotes weddellii | reverse complement strand
TTACTGTTATTAATCTCTACTGTGCTTAGTTTATAAATTAAACTTTATCATAGGTAGGTATGCATAGGAAAAAATCATAGTATATCCAGGATTAAGTACTATCTGTGGTTTCAGACATCTACTGGGGGTCTTGAAACATATCCCCCAGGACAAGGAGGGACTGCTGTAACAATTATTCTACGACAGCTCATCACCTCATCGTTTTGCTCACCTCTGGTGAGCCAGGTCTGATTTGCTATTCAAAGTTCGCCCTCCTCCTTCTTCCTTTCTGTTACATACCTACTAATACTCTTCCTTTTCCTGCAT
>NW_027744451.1:0-306 GCF_054177405.1 Leptonychotes weddellii | reverse complement strand
TGGGAGCAACCCCCTTCAAAGAGGTAGACTTCACAGATGGGCGGCCGAGCAGGGGGTTCAGATATCTCCTAGTAATAGTATGCACATACTCTGGGTGGGTTGAAGCATTCCCGACCAGGACGGAGCAAAGCCGGGCAGTAGCTAAAGTCCTCTTGCAGGAGATCATGCTCTGGTTCGGCCTGCCATTAACAATCCATAGGGACAATGGACCCGCATTTGTGGCAGACATTGAACAGGTCTTGACCAAATCTCTCAAAATTACCTGGAGACTCCACACCGCTTACCAGCCCCAAAGTTCAGGGAAAG
>NW_027744450.1:0-306 GCF_054177405.1 Leptonychotes weddellii | reverse complement strand
GCGCCTGGGTGGCTCAGTCGTTAAGCGTCTGCCTTCGGCTCAGGTCATGATCCCAGGGTCCTGGGATCGAGTCCCACATCGGGCTCCCTCCTCGGGGGGAAGCCTGCTTCTCCCTCTCCCCCTCCCGCTGCTTGTGTTCCTGCTCTCGCTATCTCTGTCTCTGTCAAATAAATAAATAAAATCTTTAAAAAAAAAAAAAGATTTATATTATTTTATATTTTTATACCTAGGATGTGTTAGCATAAGTGAAAACATTTAAGGGTAAAAAAGATCACAACCCGCTTAAAGGAAACTGAAAAAGTTATT
>NW_027744449.1:0-306 GCF_054177405.1 Leptonychotes weddellii | reverse complement strand
GACTCCAGGATCGTGACCTGAGCCGAAGGCAGTCGCTTAAGCAACTGAGCTACCCAGGCGCCCCTGAGTACTGGGTTTCTTCATCGGGCACCTGGGTGGTGGTGGGAGGCATCACAAAGCTGAGGAAGCCGAGTGTTTCTGTGTTTGTGTGTGTGTGCGAGAGAGAGAAACACGGGGAGAGAGAAAGAGAGACGGGGGGGTTAGGAGTGAGAAAGTCTTCTGAGACTGGAGTGCACATGAGATAGATGTTGAGGGGGAAACTGGTCAGCCTGAAGCATTGCTAGACCTCAGGTGGAGTGGGCATAT
>NW_027744448.1:0-306 GCF_054177405.1 Leptonychotes weddellii | reverse complement strand
TTATTTATTTGACCAAGAGAGACACAGTGAGAGAGGGAACACAAGCAGGGGGAGTGGGAGAGGGAGAAGCAGGCCCCCCGCCGAGCAGGGAGCCCGATGCGGGGCTCGATCCCAGGACCCTGGGATCATGACCTGAGCCCAAGGCAGACGCCTAACGACTGAGCCACCCAGGCGCCCCTATATATGCTCTTTTAAATCAATTTAGTTTGATGTCTGTTATTTGTTCATGTAAATGGTTTTCAATGTTAATTATGCAGGAGAATAATCTGTAAATATTTTTAAAAAACAAAGCCCCAATGTCCCACT
>NW_027744447.1:0-306 GCF_054177405.1 Leptonychotes weddellii | reverse complement strand
CAGCACCACACGGCCCGCCAGGCTGCCGGCCCGCCGCCGCCAAGGACGCGTCTGCAAACACGGGCCTGAGGACGTGGGGCTGCTGAGAACGGCCACCGGCCCTACAACGGCACTTCATTGGATCGATTCAGTGTCTTCACACCTCTTCGCCTCCGTGTCTTCCTGCCTGAGGTCCCTGAGGCAGCTCAGCAAGCGTTTCCGTAAAGGGACCTAGTGGACCACAGCCCAGGGCCTCGCGCCACGTGACCAGTGGACCCAGGTGGCGTTTTGTAAGAACCAAGTGTGTCCTCCAACCCGAGAATCGCT
>NW_027744446.1:0-306 GCF_054177405.1 Leptonychotes weddellii | reverse complement strand
GTTTGGCCAAGGATTTCAGGGCGTTGTGGATCCAGTTAGGAGCTTTACGCAGGTTGTCCCTATAGCAACAGTAGTAACAGCCAGCACCGTCCCAGGCACTGGGCTAGGCCCTTTACAGGTACTGCCTCATTGCACAGGAGGACCTGCGGAGGTAAGTGAGTGAGCATCCCCATTTTACAGATGAGAAAGTTAAGGCCCAGAGCGGTTAAGTGACTTGCCCAGTCACACAGCTGTTAACCAGCAGAGTTCAGATTCCCCCCGGGTGGTCTGGCCCCTCCACAGCCCAGGTCTTTAGCCGCGAACCTT
>NW_027744445.1:0-4578 GCF_054177405.1 Leptonychotes weddellii | reverse complement strand
ATGGACTCTGAAAAACAAACTGAGGGTTCTAGAGGGGAGGGGGGTGGGAGGATGGGTTGGCCTGGTGGTGGGTATTGAGGAGGGCACGTTCTGCATGGAGCACTGGGTGTTGTGCACGAACAATGAATCATGGAACACTTCATCTAGAACTAATGATGTAATGTATGGGGATTAACATAAGAATAAAAAAAAAAAAGTTCTAAATTTGCAGTATTCAGATAATGCAAAAGCATTCTTACCAAGGGAATCAGAGCAACATTCAATGAAACAGAATAAAAGACATAGAAAATAGTCAAATGTATATCAGAATATAGCATATAGTAAAATAGGCATTTTATACGAGTGGGAAAAATTATTTAATAAATGATTGTAGGGTTATTTGACTGGTTCTTTATTAGAAAAAAATGTATTCCAACCATAAACAACAACAACAACAAAAGAAATAAAAATAAAAAACAATGTTCCCCGTATTTATTGTGGCAATCATTTTGCATTATATACAAATATTGAATTATTATGTTTACACCTGAAACTAATATAATATTATGTCAATTATATCTAAATAAAAAGATTACCTCAGCAATAAATTATCTAATGAAAAAAATAGATATGTTGAAGATTAACATTTAAAGAATAATATGCTCTTCTCAAAATCTAGAAGAAAGTATTCACAAATATTACAAAATCTTGAGAGTACAAAAGGCTTCTTTAGAATATGCAAGCAAAGAGAACTCATAGATAAAATTAGTTATATATTTATGATATAAATTAAAAGAATATTTATTAAGTCAAAAAATGTCATAAACTAAATTTAAATCATGATCTGAAAGAGTCATACTATACGTAACGAAGAAAAATATCTCTAATGTAAAAAGAGTTCTTTCAAATAAATATGAAAAAGGTGAACATAGGCAACATAAAATAATAAAATCCCATCTTACATACTACAGAAAGCTCTTTTACATATATTATGTCAATCAGCTCCTGATACCAAATCATATAATCCAGCAGGGGAGAAGTTAATTAAAGAGATATAACAAGAATAAAGCTTCCATATGTATGCTAAAAGTAAAGACATAGGGGATTACTTTATATTTATGAAAGTGATATAACTGAAGTTTTAAAAATTATGTTACTCAGATGATTCATTAATACACTTTTTCTCTTCCACTTGATCACAAATATCAAATTTTATATTAAGATTGGGTTTAGCCATGTCTTACAGAAACACCCAAATAAGACTGATTTAAACAAGTTAGAGGTTTATTTTGCTTTCACATAAGCAGAAGCGCAGAGAACCTTGGGTTGCTAGGGATGCTATGCAACGTGATCAAGGCTTTAGGATAACATCAGGACCCAGATTTCTTTTACCTTGCTGTTCCATCATTGCTCACCTCACAGTCCAAGATGGTAACTGACCATTAGCTGTTACAGTCACCTTTGACCCAGCAGAAAGGAGAAGGAGGGGTAAAGGAAGGTATGCCCTCCTCCTTTATTAACTCTTCCCAGAAGTTGGATAGAACTTGATCACACCTGGCAAAAAACAGTTGTGAGGGAAGCTGGCAAATGTATTGCCTATTTCAGTTGGCCTTGTGTCCAGACAAAAATCCGGAAATTCTATTATGAAAAAAAAGAAGAAAACATATATAAGGAGACCTAACAGTCTCTGCCTCTGACTTAGTTCATTGAAACACATCTGTTAGAAAATCCAGATTTTCTGAGTATTTATTTAACAAAGGACTAGAGAATTAATATGTCAATGCTGCATCACCACAGGGGGTGAAATACAAATCAGAGAGGTATTAAGTACCAGAATTTCAATCTCTTTCTCCCTCACTCCTCTCTATCATTTATATCTCTATCATCTGCCTATCTATCTTGACCTCTGTTAAAATTTGTATTGATAACCCTTACTTATGCAAATAGAAATTCACTTTAGTTAAAGCCTCTAGATTTGAAGTAGTCATTGCACTTAGAGAAGTGTAATGATACTAGAATTTACTTTGAAATGCTTGAAAAAAAAACAAGGTTGGTTGATGATTGTATGGAGTGATGGAGACAGATGGGAAAATCTGATAAAAACAAATATAATAAAATGTAAATGATAGAAACTAGGTAGTGGTCATATGGGTATTAACTTTAGAAGACTTTCCTTTTTGCTCTTCTTGAAAAATTTTGTTAAAAATTGTGAAAATACAAACTCCATTAGCAAAACTCATAAGTTTGTGAGGAGGGGATTAAAGAGAGTCAGGAAGTAAGAGATCTCAAAATGTCTTGTCACAAGACGAAATCAGTAACAACACAGTGAGAAGATCCCTAAGTATTTGGATATAAAGTATAATAGTTCTAAATTACCCATAGTCAAAGAAAAAAATCATATAATTAGTTAGAAGTTATTAAAGCTAAATAATAATAAAAACAACATATTACAATTTGTGAGATATGGGTAAAGCAGTTCTTAGAGGAAAATGCATCACTTTAAATGCATTTTATCAAAAAAACAAAACAAAAAAATAGGTTTAAAATCAAGGATGTAAGCTACCAACCCAAGAAGATGGGGAAAACAAATTTTAAACCCTAGAAAGTAGAAAAAAGAAAACACTAATATAAGAACAGAAATCAATGAAATATGAGTCAGTTGAAGAATAAAGGAAGTTGACAAAGCAGCTAACAATTTGTTCTTTGAAATGACTGTCATAATTCATAAACCCTTGCAAGACTGAAATGAGATAATCATGCTTTATGGTGAAATACTGAATACTTCACCTTCATAAAATATTTGCTGTTTGGTTATTCTTTGCTGAGATTGTTGCAGTTGTGGAAGTATATTATTTTTTACATAATGAAAGGAAATATCCAGAAGAAAAAAAACACCTTGATGATATAGGAGAGAGCTAATTGGTGAAAGGTGTCCTTTCATAAGTGCATGGGTATGAGACCTAGTGCAAATGCAGAGGAGTTGGCTCTAATTTGGAGCTCAGACAGTTCCTTCACATTACCGTAAGAGGAGATTTATTTGGGCAAAGATGTATATGGATGGGCATAAGTTCTAGTGAGATTTTGTAGACCTCCTTTCCTGTTTGCTTCTATTTTCTCACCATGTTTTTTTTTTTTTTAAAGATTTTATTTATTAGAGAGAGAGCACAGAGGGAGAAGGAGAAGCAGACCATGTTTTTTTTTATTAACATATAATGTATTATTTGTTTCAGAGGTACAGGTCTGTGATTCAACAGTCTTACACAATTCACAGCACTCTCCATAGCACATACCCTCCCCAATGTCCATCACCCAGCCATCCCATCCCTCCCACCCCCCTCCACTCCAGCAACCCTCAGTTTGTTTCCTGAGATTAAGAGTCTCTTATGGTTTGTCTCCCTCTCTGGTTTCATCTTGTTTCATTTTTCCCTCCCTTCCCCAATGATCCTGTCTTGTTTCTCAAATTCCTCATATCAGTTTCTCACCATGTTTTGATGATTTTCGTTCTCTTCTTGGCTACCTGAAAAAAATCATTTCTTTAATCCTGAAACTTGGTAGCTTCATTAGGATGTATTTCATCACTGAGTTTTCTTTATCTGCAAAATCATTTTTGTCTTCACGTCAGAGAATTTTTCATGTAGTGTATCTTTGAGTACATCTCCTATTTCATTTTTTGGGTTCTTTCCTTCAGGGATACCTTTTATCTTTATGTTGAATTATCTTTCTCAGTTTTCCCTCTAATTTCATTTATCGTTTTTTTTCATTTTCATCTGTACTTATTGTGGTTATCTTGGGCCTTGAGGCAATATGGGAACATTTTTGGCATAGCTTGGTACTCAGTCTCTGTTGTCCTGAGACTTCTTAAATGTCCTGTGCCAGTACTCAGGCCACATACTTCAGGATCCAGGGTGGTGTTGGGAGTGATTTTCATTCTCATGAGGATAATCCTTAACTTGTGAATTCTTTCCCTAATTCAGAGAGGGGCCTGGAGTTCATGTCAGACACAGAGCCACCCACATTGGTTCCTTATAGAAAATGTCCTGTTTGTCCCCAGCAGTGATTTAGCCAATAATCAGTAGACAAGAAAGGCCAGGATCCTACTCAATTGCTTTTCTCAAAATTTGGAGAATCTCAGTGAGAATACTCAGACATTTTTTGGCTCAGTAGCATGGTTTCTTTGGGGGATAGCAGTGATTTATTGCTAATCAGTATTTCCTTGCTCTGTCTAGAATCATGTGTTTTTCTTAATTAGTCACCTTTACTCATTTGATTGCTATTAAGGTTTTAACTTTTTAAAAATTAGTTTTGTTCACCACATTTGGGAAGGAGAATTCTATATTGCAATCCATTCATTATTTTTAAAACCAGAACACAAAGATCAAACTTTAAAATAGAAAAGGGATTCCAGGGCGCCTGGGTGGCTCAGTTGGTTAAGCGACTGCCTTCGGCTCAGGTCATGATCCTGGAGTCCCTGGATCGAGTCCCGCATCGGGCTCCCTGCTCGGCAGGGAGTCTGCTTCTCCCTCTGACCCTCCCCCCTCTCATGTGCTCTCTCTCATTCTCTCTCTCTCAAATAAATAAATAAAATCTTTAAAAAAAAAA
>NW_027744444.1:0-14147 GCF_054177405.1 Leptonychotes weddellii | reverse complement strand
AGCGGGGGAAATCGGAGGGGTGGACGAACCATGAGAGACGATGGACTCTGAAAAACAAACTGAGGGTTCTAGAGGGGAGGGGGGTGGGAGGATGGGTTAGCCTGGTGGTGGGTATTGAGGAGGGCACATTCTGCATGGAGCACTGGGTGTTATGCACAAACAATGAATCATGGAACACTTCATCTAGAACTAATGATGTTATGTATGGGGATTAACATAAGAATAAAAAAAAAAGATGTAGATTAACCTTCTTAACTCTTGTTTCAAATCTGCATTCTTAATAAAGACCACACAGTATCTAACACTAGTGAAAATATACAATGATGGGGATACTCATACATGGCATATGGGAGTGTAAAACTGGTATAACCACATTGAAAACCAGTCTATATTATCCAGTAAAACCGAAAATATGTGTATCAAAAGCCTGGAAATTTCACACCCTAGAGAAATGTGGACATATATGCATCAGATACATACATAAGAATGTGCATAGGTGCATCATTTATTATAGCTACAGACTGGACATAACACAAATGTTCATAAAGTGTAGATGAATCAATAAACTTTAGTATATCTATATAATGAAATCATATATGGCAATACTAATGAATGACTTAGAGCTACATGCAACAATTTGGATAATTCTTTAGAATAATGTTGAAAGAGTAAAAACCAGACACAAATGAATACATAGAGTATGATTAGATTATAAAAGATCAAACAAAATCACAATATTATTTATGGATACATATTCATGTGAAAAAGCTAAATAAAAGCCAAACATAGGTTTTTATAAAACATCAATGTACTTTTTACCTTAGGGAAGATGGATGGGCTTATGATTTGTAAGAGATAGATGAAGTCTTCTGGGATACTGGCAAGGTTCTATTTCTTGATTTGAATGGCAATTACATTAAATAGTATACCACTTGCTTATAATTTTCTTATATGAATTTTTAGTATTTTTTAATATCTACATGGAAAAGTAAAATTAAAAATTTAATATGACAGAAGGTGAAAATTGTTATGAAAAACTTAAAGCAGTATGTGAGTAACATGAAGGACTTTGTATATGTATGTGTACTATATTACATAGAGTGGTCAGAGAAGGCCTCCCTTTAATAAGTAACTATCAGAACCTGTAGAAAGTGAAGACTATTTCAGGCAGAGGGAACAGTGAGTGACAATATAGGCCAGTGAGATGAGAGTGTGTTTGACATTATCCAGGAATAGATGGCAAAGAGATCAGTGGAGCTGGAGAAGAGCAAGCAAGAGGAAAATGGTATGACATGAGGCTAGAGGAGTAGCAAAGAGAGCAGGGCCCTGCTAGAGTATGGCCTTTCTCTGAATAAAATGAGAAGGCATTGGAAGGTATTAAGTAGGGAATTGATATGACCTGATGTACTTTTTAGAAGGATTACCCTTGATGTCTTGTGGAAGAAACACTGCAGGGGAGCAAAGGCAAAAGCAGTTAAGACCAATGGGAATTTGTTGTTATTTTTGCTTATTTTGTTTTATCTCGTAATACAGAAGATATCATAGCATGTTTTTCTGCTGATAAGAATGAGTGGACATTCTTTGTAATTTCTAATCTGCCTTCGTCCATCTTTGATTTGTTTATTTAGGTAACCAGTCCATGAGGACTTGTGTTTTTATTTTCAAAGATATATATCTTTCCTTTCTGTGTTTTATTCCTTTTTTTTTTTTCCAACCAGTTTTATCTTACTAATTTGGCTGTTTGTTTTCTGATTCCTGCTTATGGTAGCTTGATTATACATGTATTTTGTAAGTATGAGTGTGAGCTTATAGTTTAGCAGGGAGTTGTAGAAATCCCAAGAGTGTTGGCTTGAGGCTGTTTCCATGTGTGCAGAATTTGCATTTGCTTCTACTAATTACCCTAGGGTCAAAACAAAAACTAATCTTGACTCCTTTAAGTTAATTGTTAGCTTGGAGTTTCCCAGACCTTGGAAGAATTTCCTATTCAAATACTATAAAAAGACAGAAAGGTTTCTTTTTTGTTATTTTTGCCACAGGTGAGCCGTCTATTACTTAGAGAATCTGGGCTTTAAGCAGGGATCTCAGCTCTTATTTCTCACCTGTATATGTGTAAGCGTTGGTAGTCTGTTCTTGCATGGCCATTAATATCCACATTTCTTATAAGTCTAGAGCAGCTATAGAATCAGTTTCAGCTTGGCACTTTGTGTTTTCAGACCCCTATGTATGTTTGCCATATTAAAATTAATAATAGCATTTATCGAGTGTGTCTTATGTAACTAACATAGGGATCGGCTTTTTACATGCTTTAGCTCATTTTTACACCTAACGATATGGAGATGCACTGTTATTTTCCCCATTTTGAAGGTTGGGAAAATGGGTTCAGAAAAGATGACATGACTGAAGTTAATAGCCTGTAAGTGAAATTTTGTTAATTTCTCTCTCTTTTATTAGACTGTGTGTAATGAACTCTATTGTTTATTACTTTCTACAGTTTTATTAAGTATAGCTGGCCTATAATAAACTGCTCATAGAGTACATAATATGATACATTTTCACACACAATTGCCACAATAAAGATAATGAGCATATACTTCACCACTAAAAGTTTTCTCGTGCCGCTTTATAACCCTTCCCTACCATCATCTCCCACCCCTCCCCTTCCTCAGGTAACCCCTGATCTGCTTTTTGACAACATAGATTAGTTTTTATTTCTTTTCTAAGAACTTACATAAATGTAATCAAGTATGTACTCCTTTTTGTTTGGATCTTTTTACTTAGCATGAAGATGTTGAGATTCATCCATATTTGCATTCATCTTTTTTTTCTACTGAGTAACTTTCTGTTGTATGGCTATACCATAAGGTATTTATCTGTTCACCTGTTGATAGACATGTATGATGTTTCCAATTTTTGGCTGCCATGAATATAGCAGATAATCAAAAATTTTAAACAAGTCTTTTTAAAGACGCATGACTTCATTTCTCTTGGGTAAATACCTAGGAGTGGAATGAATAGATCATATAACAGATATATATTGAACTTTTTAAGAGAAAAAACAAATTGTTTTCCAAGGTGGTTGTGCCATTTTAAATCTTCATCAATAGTATACAACAGTTTCAGTTGCTACTCATCCTTGTAAGTACTAGTTATGGTTTCTCTGTCTAAAATTAGGGATTTTTATGTATTTATTTGCCATTTTTATGTCTTCTTTGGTGAAGTGTTTTTTTACCTCTTTTGTCCATACTTTATCAAGTTCTTTGTTTTATTATTAATCTTAATAGTTCTTTATAGATTCTAAATGCAAACTGTTGGATATCAGTTTTGCAAGTATTTTCTCTTACTATATAGCTTGCTTTTTCATTTCTTAGTGTTTTTTGAAGAGCCAAACTATTTAATTTTGATGAAGTCCAATTACTTTAAAAAATCTTTTTAGAATATTGTGTCATGCTGTAGAAATCTTTGCCAAACCCAAGTGCCTTAAGATTTTTTTCCTGTTTCTTATAGAAGTTGTAGTTTTAGCTCTTACATTTAAATCAATGATCCATTTTGAGATTTTTTTTTGTATGTGATGTGAAGTGTAGAAGTTCATTTCTTTCAGCATATGGCTATGCAATTATTTCAGCATCATTTGTTGAAAAGATCTTTTCTCCATAGAATTGCCTTAGTATCTTTATCAAAAGTCAACTGATAGGTTTTTTTTAAGATTTTATTTATTTATTTGAGTGAGAGAGCACGCACACACAAAAGAGAGCCACGAGCCGGGTGAGGGGCAGAGGGAGAAGCAGACTCTCTGCTGAGCAGGGAGCCCAAAGTGGGGCTCAATCCCGGGACTGCGGGATCATGACCTGAGCTGAAGGCAGACATTTAAGCGCTTAACCGACTAAGCCACCCGGGCGCCCAAGTCAACTGATAGTTTATGTATGAGTCTATTTCTGTACTTTCTTTTTTGTTTGTTCCATCGGTATATCTAACTTTATGCCAATGTCCACAGTGTCTTGATTATAATAGATGCATAAGACTTTAGATCATATAGTATAAGTCCCCCAACTTTGTTCCTCTTTTCCAAAATTTTGCTTCGCTAGAACTTTTGTACATGAATTTTAGATTTACCTTATTAATTTCTATAAAAACAGTGCTAGGATTTTGACTGCTAGGATTTTTACAATGAATTGTTAGATCAGTTTGGGGGAGAATTGACGCATTAGCAATTTTGAGTATTCCAATCCATGATTATGTTATATCGCTTCATTTATTTGGGTCTTCTTTAATTTCTCTTGGCAGTGTGTTATAGTTTTAAATGTGCAAGACTTCTATATCTTTAGTGAAATTTATCTCTGTGTATTTCATATTTTTGATGCTCTTATAAATAGTAATTTTAAAAATTCAACCTCTGAAATAAAACTGACTTTTGCATATTGATTTTATATAGATTGATATTGACTATATACTGATCAATTGTGGTTATATACTGACTATGTAAAATGTGGTATATTGGTCATATATTAGTATGTTTATATATTGATTATCTTGAAAAATTGTTCAATTCACTAATTGGTTCTAATAGCACTTTTGAAGCATCTATAGGATTGTAATATATAGTAATATATTGTAATTAAAGATAGTTTTGCTTCTTTTCCAAGCTGGATGTCCTTAATTTTGTATTTTCTTACTAAACTGTATAGAACTACCGGAAAAATCTTAAGTAGAAGTGAAAGGAATAGACATCCTTATCACTAGCTCAGGAAAAGATCCAAATTCAAAATTCCAAGTACAGTTTTTACTGAACATGTAGTGCTTTCATGCCATTGTACAGTTGAACTATTGTAAGTCAAACCACTGTAAGTTGAGGAAAACCTGTAACATTTAAAAAAAAATTTTTGGTATCACAGTAATACTAGTTTCATAGAATGATTTGGGAAGTATACCCTTTGTTTGAATTTTCTGGAAGAATTTGTATCAAATTGGTATTATTTCTTATTTAAATGTTTGGTAGAATTCACCAGTGAATCCATCTGGACTTGGAGGTTTTTTTCAGATTTAAAAAAAAAATCTACAAATGCATTTTTAAAAATATATATATTTTACTAGTATGTGATTATAGTTGGTGTTCCATTTTAAGTGCAGTAATGTTTCATTTCATCCGTATTTCCAGGAAACCGGGGTGTGTATTTACATTTGAATAGTGACTAAATGATGCACATTGATTATATTATATTACTTCATGGCTAATAATAATATACAGGTTTAAAGATATATACCTACTCTCAGGCCAATTTTTTTCTCTTTAGCTAAGAGATTTTGTTGAGTGGGATTTCAATATTCATCATTTTTCAGTGTTAATCTAATGTGGTATAATTCTGGAATCACCTAATTTCATGCTAAAACATCTAATGTGAATTATGGATGTTTGCTTTATATTAATTTAAGTAAGTTTCTAATTTTGATATATTACCTGGGTTGGGGAAAGAGATGGGGTAAGGAGTGGGAATATTCTTGCTGTATTTCTGAAGGAGTTGTGGTGAATTAGTGATTATGCACATTTAGTGGTACCTCAGTTTTAAGAATATAGTATTAATAATAAGTACAGTCATAATAATCATTCTAGGGGCGCCTGGGTGGCTCAGATGGTTAAGCGTCTGCCTTCAGCTCAGGTCGTGATCCCAGCGTCCTGGGATCGAGTCCCGCATCGGGCTCCCTGCTCCTTGGGAGCCTGCTTCTCCCTCTGCCTCTCTCTCTTTCTCTGTCTCTCATGAATAAATAAATAAAATCTTTAAAAAAAAAAAATAATCATTCTAATGTTTTCCCACAGGTTAAAAAATAACTCTTCTTCATAATATAGGTCAAGATAAAAAGGGCATCCCCTTGCCTTACCCCTCTAAGAATCAGTTTTAAGGGTGCCTGGGTGGCTCAGTTGGTTAAGCGACTGCCTTCGGCTCAGGTCATGATCCCGGAGTCCCGGGATCGAGTCCCGCATCGGGCTCCCTGCTTGGCGGGGAGTCTGCTTCTCCCTCTAACCCTACCCCCTCTTGCGCTCTCTCTCTCTCTCTCAAATAAATAAATAAAATCTTTAAAAAAAAAGAATCAGTTTTAATGGCAGAGGTAAAAGTTTGCACCTTTGATAGAATCAGCAGTTGCAGAAATAACTTCAAATGAGCTTCTATCTAATGGTAACATAACAGATGGATTTCTTGTGTTGCTGAACAGGATATGCTGGTATTAAATAATATCCAAATGAAGCAAGTTCAAATATATAGGTAAGTACATTCTTCTTCCCTTTACCAAAAGCATCTAAATATCTTAATGCCAACTTTCTACGGTATTAAAAATTCAATTGAGTAAATTTGAAAATCAAATCAGCTTTATTCACTAATTGATGAATTGGGCAGCATCCCATCTAGCAATAGAAAAGAGCTCCACCAAGCTGTAAAAAAGTTTTTAAAGGCATAAAGGGGGGTGGAAAAAGGAAAATATTAGCAAAGAATGCATTGTTTTCTAAGGGGAACAGAAGGGCCTATTGGGTGGATTACCTCACTAGTGCTAACCAGGTAATTCCAGGGTAACTGGTTAAAGGTTACATTCCTGAGGGGTTGAAACTACATTTTGATTAGGTATCAAAAGTCTGGGTTTGCTGGCATGGGGTTTAGCATAAGTGATCCATTTGGGGCTTGCTGTCTCCTTTTTAACAATAATAAAATATTCCATGGAAATTGAGAGTTAACAAAGAAGTTCATTTTTTCTAATCTAACAAAAGCATATTGATCTAATTAACTAAAATAAACAAATGCTGTATGTTATATATCAAGCACTAAGTGCAAGGGCTTGTGCTTAATGTACTCAGCAGTCTAAGAAAGGTTATTGGTTTGCTCTTCTGAAACTTCGAATGTTTTTAGTCAGAATGATAAAGGATATGAACACTCCATAATAGAGGCAAATTTCTATCCACGACTAGGCAATTTTCTCTAAATTTGTACCTTAAAAGGATGTTCTGGGGGTAAGTGATTTTTTTTATAATTCCCAGGAATTATGTAGTTATCAACATGCTGGGTATGTTAAAGCCTGTGACTACCCAACACCAAAAAGAGTGGAAGATCAGACAAGTCAGTTGTGTGGCAATGTGTTGTCAAAATAAGCTAGCCAAATTAACCCTGTATTTCTCAATTTTTTTTTTTAAATAAAAGGGTTTGTGAGATTTAATTTAGAAGATATTTCTACTGGTTATTATATTTTGAAAATAACTTGTATAGTAAATGTCAATATAGAAGATCAATAAACTATAATCTCTTTAGTATAGGGACTGTGACTATCTTTATTTCTCTAACCTAGCATGGTACCTAGTATTCATAGTCTTCATTTATTCTTTTATTAATTTATTCATTTACCATTCATTCATTCATTTCTTAAGGAGATCCACCCCTACCTAGATTAAGTATGTCTGTGGTAAGCTCCCATAGCTCCTTATTCTGTACTTCCCCTCTGACTCTCTCATACTTGCAATAGCCTGTTTACTTGCCTGCCTTACATACTCAGCTGTGAACTTCACTAGTGGAGGTTGATGAGTGCTGCCATTTACTTAACACATGGTACCTACCAGGTGCTCTGCTATGTTTTCACATCTGTTATAGCCAGACCAATCATAAGAAAACCTGTATGAGGTGCGTATCACTATTTCTACTTTACAGACAGGGAAACTGAATTTCACAGACATTAATATCTATTTTATTCATTCATTTATCATTCATTTATCAAATATTTATCATATGCCTACCAACTCTATGCCATACTTATGTCAGTCTCTGGGGATACAACAGTTCAGCTAAAGCAGGCAGTGTTCCTACCTTCATAGAACTTACTACTTAGTGTTAGAAATAGACTTTAAATAAATGATAAAACAAATTTCTATGACATTGCAATGAGTGTTATTAGATTGAAGAATACATGGTGAAGAATTGATATTTACAGAGAGGTCATTGAAATCTTTCCTAAGGGAGGGGCATGTCATTTGAGGTTTGAAGGACATGTAATAAATAGCCAGGTTAAGCCATGAATAAAAAAATTTCTGAGCAGAGGGAACAATATGGGCAAATACCAATGTGGTCACAGTAAAGATTATTGAAATTAAATGGACAATAGGATAATCAAAGAATTGAACATTTGGAGAATGTATTTTACAAATAAATTGTGTGGACAAATGTACTATATATGCCATAAGTAAAATTTATAGGCACTTTGAAGTTATAATTAGCATGGTATGTTTCTGTGGCTTTTTTGTAAAAATGAGGACACCCTATAAATTCAGTACAACATGCATAGACATTGAGGTGCAGTTGTTAAAAATCTGGACTGAGCTACTATGAACCAAAATAAATAAATTCTTTTTTTTTTTTTATTCTTATGTTAATCCCCATACATTACATCATTAGTTCTAGATGAAGTGTTCCATGATTCATTGTTCGTGCACAACACCCAGTGCTCCATGCAGAACGTGCCCTCCTCAATACCCACCACCAGGCCAACCCATCCTCCCACCCCCCTCCCCTCTAGAATTCTAATGAAGTGTTAAATAATTGGAATTTGTAAAATCAAAATTGAGTGTGAGTTGACATATCTCGACTTAAGCAGTATTTGTTTTAAAAGTTTTCCACTTAGTAGAGAAAAAGTCCTTTATTTTCACTTTTCAATAGAACCTCAATTGTTGCTTGCCATTCTTTAGTTTTCCCTTTCCCCCATTTGGAAGGCTATGTGACAATAGCAAGTCATATTACATTAGAAATTCCAAGGAGGAGATGTCTAGGCAACAGAATGGAAAATAAATGAAGGCCTATATCTAACTGCCTTTTTGCTTCTCTCAATCTATAATTTACTTTAACATGGCTATTCATCATGGAGATATCTAGGCAATGGATGTAACAGGCAAGGATAACTGATAATGGCTCAATGAATGCATTTCAGTTGTCTTTCTTATGTTCAGTTGCATATTCAGAGCTGTTTATTCAGCTAGAAACTATACTGTTCTATACAGCATGATTTTTGTGCATGCTTTTCTAAGTGTGTATGTGTGTGTATGTATGTGTGCTTTTCTGTGGCAATGGTATTAAAATATATTAGCATTTTTTAGCTATTATACTGTTATTCAGTCCTTTCAGTGTGGCTAATTACAGATTAGGAAACTGAGACCAACATTGATAATGCACATCTACTATGTTCCAGGTATAGTATGAGTCCCTTAATCTAACAATTATATCTATTTTCCTGATGAGGAAAATGCGACTCTTGGAGGTTAAGGAAATTTCCTGGTATCTCCTAGTTCGTTAGTTGATAAGGTTGGATTAGAATATAGGTGTGCATGCCTCCACGGTTTATATATAACATGCTATCTTCTCAGAATATTCACGTGACTCTCCATACATCATAGAAGAGTAAGCAGTGGTACTGGGACACTAACCACATATATGGATGACTCTTAGTTCTATTTGGTAAATACAGTGCCTATGATAAGATGTAATATTAGATCTCTTATTAAGTCGCAATACCATTTTGAGAAGAAAATGATAAATTTTAAATTGTCAGGTTTAAGTTATTTTGACTATCACCATTAAAATGTTACAATTGGATTTCAAAGGAAATCTTTATTTTTTTTTTAAGATTTTATTTATTTATTTGAGAGAGAGAGAATGAGAAAGAGAGAACACATGAGAGGGGATAGGGTCAGAGGACGAAGCAGACTCCCTGCCGAGCAGGGAGCCCGATGCGGGACTCGATCCAGGGTCTCCAGGATCATGACCTGAGCCGAAGGCAGTCGCTCAACCAACTGAGCCACCCAGGCGCCCCTCAAAGGAAATCTTTAGTTAAAATTATCACATGCACTCCTGAGTTTCCGTTCATTTATTAGGTGTTAAACAAATGTTGACTTTTGAAATTTTTTTTTTAAAGATTTTATTTATTTATTTGAGAGAGAATGAGACAGAGAGAGAGCATGAGATGGGGGAGGATCAGAGGGAGAAGCAGACTCCCCGCCGAGCAGGGAGCCCGATGCGGGACTCGATCCCGGGACTCCAGGATCATGACCTGAGCTGAAGGCAGTCGCTTAACCAACTGAGCCACCCAGGTGCCCACAAATGTTGACTTTTGGTTTGGAATTATTTTATTGAGAATTAAATTAGCTTCTGTTTTAGCTTATTTAAAGATTATTTATTTGAGAGAGAGAAGGAGAGGGAGAGAAAGAGCGCGCGTGTGCGAGCAGGGGGAGGGGCAGAGGGAGAGGGACCATGGAGAATCTCTAGCAGACTCCCCCAAGCACACAGCCAGAGGCAGCACTGATCTCAAAACCCTGAGATCATGACCTGAGCAGAAACCAAGGGTCCAGAGCTCAACTGACTGAGCCACCCAGACTCCCCATGTTTTAGTTTATTTAATTTATATGGAATACTTCCCTTGCAGCTCTGTATGTTAGATGTTCTGTTCTACCAAAGGACCACTTCATGTTATAGCCCATGATACAGTTTTAGGTGTAAATCACAATTTGAATGAATAATAATGTAAATTACTCAAATTAATGAAATAATGCTATACGACCATTCTCCTTGATTGACATGCATTACTCATTTAGCTCTATGAGCATTGATTCGTGCTGATGGAATTTTATTTCCCTCTAATCATTAGTCTTATGTATAAATGTTCCCATTGTATTTTTTTCCTTTTCTTCATTCATTTATTTATTCTTTTTTTTATTATTATGTTATGTTAATCACCATACATTACATCATTAGTTTTTGATGTAGTGTTCCACGATTCATTGTTTTCGTATAACACCCAGTGCTCCATTCAGTACGTGCCCTCCTTAATACCCATCACCAGGCTAACCCATCCCCCCACCCCCCTCCCCTCTAGACCTCAGTCTGTTTCTCAGAGTCCATAGTCTCTCATGGTTCGTCTCCCCATCCGATTCCCCCCCTTCATTTTTCCCTTCCTTCTATCTTCTTCTTCTTCTTTTTAAAATATATAATGTATTATTTGTTTCAGAGTACTTTTTAACAGAAACTCTTCTACTTATGCAGAAAGCAACTGCTGCCTTAAGGTAGGTGCTCATTTTAAAGGAAGCTAATGTTATCATCTTTCCTTTTACATCAAAGCATTAGGGGAATATTTAATTTTTGATAAATATACACAATGGAAAATTCGCAAGCCATTGTGAAGAATTTTGATGACATGGCAAAATGAAGAAAGTTGAAAATCAGAATACAAAATTGTATTTGCAGGTTGATCTCAACCTACTTACAGATATACATATAAAGAAACAGTGGACAGAAATTAGAACTATGATCATTTTTTCTATATATTATACTTTTAATAATTTTCCAATGAAACAAACACTATTCGGTAAGCTTAGTTTTAAAAATATGGCACTAGGGAAAACTGAGAATCTGAGCATAATTTGAAAACCTGAGAATACAGGTTTTGCTTTAATAGAGTATTAATACTGAGTCTCACTGAAAATCTAGTTTCTATATCTTATTTTTGTCTTCTTTTTCTCTCTCCCTTCCTCTTTTTTTGTTTTCTCCCATGTTTATTGCATTGCTTAAAATACTTTCTTTTGACTGCTTTATTATTATAAAAATCATGCAGATTCATTCCATAAATTATATCCTGGTCTTTTCTGCAGGAAAACAAATTATCCATATGTTGATGCTTCCTTCTCTATCTTCACCCACCTCTGTATTTTCTTCCCTCTTGTCATTTTCTCTGTACAATTCCTCTGCATTTTTGCTTCTCAAGCTTATTTCCACATGACTGATTCAGTTTTTTACAGTGATAATATTGGTTAATGCCAAACCTTATGCAATTTTAAATTCTTTTATGGCATTTACAATTAACCCATATTTATTGCTTATCTCATCCAGTGTCCTGTGCATCTTAATTTATTGTTTCATCTCAATTTCTATATCTTGCTTCTGAGAATATATGCTTTCTCTTATTTAACGGAGAACCAAGAGCAGATCTCTTTTTTTTCTTTTATGATATGTCTTTTCAAATTTGATGCTCTTCAGACTTTCAGTTCAAAATAACAAACTGAATAAATATGCCTAACTATTTTCCTCTTCCAATCCGTTAAAAGAGAATATAAAATTGAGAAAAAAATATCAGGTATATAAACTACCTAAAGGTATTACTCATAAGTAGGAAACATTGATAATATTTTTTCAGAGTACAGTACAGAACGTAAAAGATTGAGAGAAGAGCAAGGCAGCCCATAAGTCTTTGTAATACTAGGCAGAACCCTGAGACAGCCTCAACTTCAGAGCAGCAAGGCCCAGAGGAGAGGGCAGAATGCTGGGTAGTTTGTGGGATCCAACTCCAATGGCATAAGCACTGGGAATGAGTATCCAACTCCACCTCTTAGCATTTTCTTGGCCTGGAAAGCACTTGATGCTGCCCTCACGGGTTCCTAACATGAAAAGTCATTTGATTTAGAAAATAGAAGCACTATTCCAACTAACTGGAAGCTTCCAAAGCAACAAAGAATTACACATTCTATTCATTTTGAGTGCTCAGCTTAAACATCACTTCCCTGGAGTGGACTTCTTTGACCTCTTGACTGTCTGCCGAGGGTCAGAGAAGAGGTCTGGAAGCAAACATCAGGAACCCTAGTTCACAGGCAGGGAGAGGAAGGCTGTGAAGCTTTCCCCTTGCCTATAACTCTAGACTCATCTAATACCACTCTTAACCTTGTACTTTATCATTGTGATGAATCTTTCTGACTCCTTTCAGCTCCTTGAGAATACCAAGTTGTTTACCAACTTCGGACATTACCCATGCCATAACATCTAATAACTACCTAATCCTAAACTTGCTTCTCAAATCCAGGATTCTCCTTAAGATAACCCTATTTCATTCATTTACAACATTTCTAATAATTGGTAATTATCTGTTTGTGTAGATATTTGTTAAATGACTGTCTCCTCTACTAGACTCTAAGCTTCATGAGGGCAGTGGTCATATCTAATCACTTTGTCTCTAACATATAGCACAATGTCTAGGAAATACTGAAAAATATTTGTTAAATGAATTAATTTTTAATTGCATATATTTGACTCCAACTGTTAGTCTCCTCCTACTTTCAGTGGAAAAGAAGCCCTTGGATTTGGCAAATAAATATTAAATTTTACAAATAATAAATTTATAAAATAATAAATTACTAAAATGATAAGTTAAAATTTTCTATTTTCTTTTCAGCTAGGCCCAAAATATTGGGAAGAGTTTCATAAAATCTGAGACAGAATCTATCACAAGAACTACCTCCTTTCCCTTAAATTTATTCCCTTTACAAGTTAATTTCATCATGAATTATTTCAAATATGTAAAGGTCTAATAGTTTTGATACTACTTAAACTGTTACAGAACATAGAAAGAGAATGAGAGCTGCCTATTTTTTAGGAAATTGGCAAAATGCTGAGACTCAAAAATAGCAGACAAGAAGAAAATCCCAGAAGATTTTAATGTATAAATCCTAAATAAAGTATTAGTAAGAGAATCCAGTGGTGCATGAAAAGATTAATTTACCACAGCTAAACAAGATTTATTCAGAATGTGGGGATTATTTAATACTGGGAAAGTATTAATATATTTATGTAATTCACCATATTAATAGGTCAGTTCAGATTTGTTTCATTGTTGGTGACATAGGAATAGATGGATGCTTCCTTAACACACTCATTTGTGAGATGCTGAAAACACTCTCATTAAAATCAGAAATGAGGCAATGATGCTGACTATCTTGTTTTCCTGAAATTTCTAAAAGTACTAGTAAATGCAAATAGCAAATAGACAAGAGGATAAAATAACAAGTAAACATAAGAAAAGAGAGCAGAGAATAAGCATCATGTGCAGATGATGATGGGAAGATATACTAGGTAATTCAAAATATAAATCTTCTGATTTATACTGAAAACTGCTAGACAAAGAAAATTTAGCAGGTTGATTAATCACAAAATTAATATATAAAAGCCAGAGAAAGACAAGTATCATATGATCTCACTGCTATGAGGAATTCTTAATCTCAGGAAACAAACTGAGGGTTGCTGGAGTGGTGGGGGTGGGAGGGATGGGGTGGCTGGGTGATAGACTTTGGGGAGGGTATGTGCTATGGTGAG
>NW_027744443.1:626-1000 GCF_054177405.1 Leptonychotes weddellii | reverse complement strand
ATTAAGGATTCAATCTGGAAGTAGGATTGACAGGATTTGCTGATGGCTAGAATGTGCAGGATGAAAGAAAGGGAGGATAAGTGGTAACTCTAAGCTTTTTGTTTGAACACATGGATGGACAGTAATGACATTTATTGAGTTTAGAAAACTAAAGAGGACACAGATTGGGGCTGGAGATGGAAGAAAGGAATGGGTAGTAATAGGGGGCAATATGCCTTGCGTATTTTAAAGGCTCAATAAATGCGAGTTCCATTCCTCTTTCAGTAAGTGTTTTTTCCATTATTATAAGAACAGGACAAGAAGTTAAAGCTCTGTTTAGAAATAATGGCTATAAGACTCCACCCCAAAACTGCTAGAACTCATACAGGAATTCA
>NW_027744443.1:0-526 GCF_054177405.1 Leptonychotes weddellii | reverse complement strand
GAAGAAATGGAAAAACGTTCCATGCTCATGGATTGGAAGAACAAATATTGTGAAGATGTCAATGCTACCTAGAGCAATCTACACATTCAATGCAATCCCCATCAAAATACCATCCACTTTTTTCAAAGAAGTGGAACAAATAATCCTAAAATTTGTATGGAACCAGAAAAGACCCCGCATAGCCAGAGGAATGTTGAAAAAGAAAAGCAAAGCTGGCGGCATCACAGTTCCATGATACAAAAGTAGGCATCACAGTTCCAAAGATACAAAAGTAGGCATCCGAAAGGGAGGAACACAAGCAGGGGGAGCAGCAGGCAGAGGGAGAAGCAGACTCCCCACTGAGCAGGGAGCCCAATGCGGGACTCGATCCCAGGACCCCAGGGTCATGAACTGAGCTGAAAACAGACGCTTAACCAACTGAGCCACCCAGATGCCCCTTGATTTATATCTTTTAAACATCTTGATGCAGGGTTTGTCAGCTTCCATTTGTGCCCTTGCTCTGGGCCCACCAATTTAGAAGCATGCC
>NW_027744442.1:0-306 GCF_054177405.1 Leptonychotes weddellii | reverse complement strand
CTCCTAACAATTCCAGATCTTTTCACTATCTCATAGTTTTGCTTTTTCCAGAATGTAATACAGCTGGAATCCTACAGTATATAGACTTTTTAGATTGACTTCTTTCACTTAGTGATATGCATTTAAGTTTCCTCTCTTCTTCATGTCTTAATAGCTCATTTCTTTTTAGTGCTAAATAACCATGCTGTTTTTTTTTTTTCCCTTACTTTTTGTTATTTATTTATTTTGAGAAAGTCTATTTCTTCATTTTTTTTAATATTTATTTTTTTTATTCTTATGTTAATCCCCATACATTACATCATTAGT
>NW_027744441.1:0-306 GCF_054177405.1 Leptonychotes weddellii | reverse complement strand
TGGAGCACTGGGTGTTATACGAAAACAATGGATCGTGGATCACCACATCAAAAAGTAATGATGTATGGTGACTAACATAACAATAAAATTAAAAAAAAATTAAATTAAAAAAAAAAAGCAAATGCTGGTTCAGTTGCACCTACATGTGTGCTGTATAAAGGTCTGAGCTGGAATTTGACCTTTTAAGAGTGTTTTCCTCTAGGTAGAAAATTTTCTGTCATTTTCCCCCTAATACATAGATCAGACCTTTCTAGTGTAAAATAATCATTATGACGATGGTCATTTAATAATAATAATAATAATATA
>NW_027744440.1:0-306 GCF_054177405.1 Leptonychotes weddellii | reverse complement strand
TCCTGGAACAACGTCTCTACATTGGTCCCTATTTAACCGACTTGCCCAAATGCAAATCGACAGGAATTCCGCTGCTCCTTCCCAGGAGCTGTGTTCTCAGAGACGCCGGGGCTCCCCTGCAAACAAGGAACTGGGGTCGCTTAGCCCCTCTGGTGACCCCGAGGCCCCACACCTAGGGGAAGCAGGTTTGTAGATGGTGCCGCTCCAAAAGGGACAGCCTCCCACTGCATCTCTCCAAAGGGTGCTTAGAGAACAAGAGACAAAGGAGGGGATGCCAGTGGGCAGAGGCCCCACCTCCGACCCCTG
>NW_027744439.1:0-306 GCF_054177405.1 Leptonychotes weddellii | reverse complement strand
CATCAGCCCTTCGAGTGGCTTTCAGAAAGGTTTACGAGGCTAAGGCTTTTCTGTTTGCTGTGACAACTGCCACATCATAAACAACATGCTATCTTGCATGATCGCATTTGATTCATGCAACTGTCCTAGGAGACAGGTACGGAGAGCCCATTGTATGGATTCAGATTTTCAGCCTGACCTGCCCATCGTGGCACCAGTCGTGAGTGGGAGTGCCTATGCTCTCCCGCCCACCCAGCACAGCAAGGCCAGGTGCACTCACAGGCCAGGGATGCTTGGTCCATAGAGATGGCAGAAAGTGATTGCATT
>NW_027744438.1:0-306 GCF_054177405.1 Leptonychotes weddellii | reverse complement strand
TGAAAGAAAACACTCACGTCAAAAATGCCACTCAGAGCACAGTGGGGAAAAAATGGGATAAATCTGGAACTGGGGGATCTGGGGCTCGTATCCTACGTGACCCTGATCTAATTAATTAACCACTCTGAATCTCAGTGCCTTTACCTGTCAGATGGGCTTAATGATCATACTGCCTACCTCACGAATTATTGTGCGGTCCAATGAAATTAATGTATGTTTAAATATTTCAAAAACTGAAGTTCTATACAAACGTGAAAGAGTCCTAGAACACTTCCACTCTCTAAATAGCTCCAGAGCAACACACCT
>NW_027744437.1:0-306 GCF_054177405.1 Leptonychotes weddellii | reverse complement strand
GAAGTGATTACTAGGACTGTTCATTTTGGCCAACCAAACTCATGTGATTAAACCAGAACCAAGTGTAGTACAGGAAACAAACACACTAACACCATTGTTTTGGGGGAAAAAAAAAAATCTATGCAACCGAGTCACTGATACTTAAGATCTCAAACAGGAGAGGCTATCTTTGCTCCGTGACCCCAAACTATCCCATCTATTCATCAAATTATCTTAAATCATTGCAAGTCTACCTTCCTCATAAGATCATTGGTGACTTGAATTACAAAATAATGCCTTACTCTTCTTTCTATCTCCATGGTTATT
>NW_027744436.1:0-306 GCF_054177405.1 Leptonychotes weddellii | reverse complement strand
ATGCATGTATGCCCGTGTGCGCGCGCGCGTGTGTGTATGCACGCGCGCACGCGCCCGAGCAAGCACCTGCGTGCCTGCCTCTGTATGTGTTGGGTGGTGGTGGTGTGGGGGGGGGGGGGAGGGGCGGTTGTCTGTGTGGATGATGGGGTCTAGGTATGTGCCCGGGGTCGTGAAGGTAAGCATAGGCAGGACTACAGGGAAACGTGTGGAGGGTTGCGTCCAGATGGGAGAAAACAAGTGATGACCCCAGACGCTGCAGAGTGGGGATTCCAGCACTTGTTGGTCCTGATCCCGGCCCTTCTTTCT
>NW_027744435.1:0-306 GCF_054177405.1 Leptonychotes weddellii | reverse complement strand
TTTTTTTTTACCATGTATTAAGAAACCTGGATAAATTTACTTATTATGTCTAATTATTTATCTGTAGGTTCTTTTGGATTTTCTGTGAAAACAATCAAGCTGTTTGGGAATAATGAAAGCTTTACTTCTTTCCCTATCCTTAATCTTTAATTTTTTTTTTTTTTTTTGCTTAGCATTGGTAAAATATTCATAGAAATAGTAATAATAGGCATCTGTGTTCCAGATCTTAGTATAAACCTTTCAACATTTCAACATTAAAAATACTATTTGCCGTAGATTATTTGTGAATAAACTTTATCAGCTTGA
>NW_027744434.1:0-306 GCF_054177405.1 Leptonychotes weddellii | reverse complement strand
GGGGGGGGCTCTGTGCTCTCCCCTCTGGGACACTTCCACTACTCTGTCCCAGTGCCCCCGTGGAAGGGGCACAGTCCTGTTGGGAGCAGATGTCCTAAAGACAGAGCGGGGGGCGTGCTCAGCTGCAGGGACCTACGCTGCCATCGGAGCAGCTTTCTTGAGAAGAAGCTCCAGAAGACAGAGGCACATGTGTGAGGACAGACACAACTGTGGACTAAGATGGGGCCAAGGGCCAGCATGGACCCCCAGCTGCTGGAGGACATGGGTGCTGTTGTCACCCCCATTTTATACATGGAAACGACCTGC
>NW_027744433.1:0-306 GCF_054177405.1 Leptonychotes weddellii | reverse complement strand
GGATGGAAAGATACTCCCAGCAGAAGGATGACCATGGTCAAAGCACCTGTAGTAGAAACACAGTGAGTGGGAAGATTGGCCAGGCAGTTGCTAAGTCTGAGCAGAGAAAACTCAAGTGACAGTATGATGAAAAATGAGCCTGAAAGACAGACGGGGGCCAGATCATGATGAGCCTTATAGGCCATGTTCTGGAGCATGTTTGACTTAAAAATCAATGGGACAAGATGAAACCAGAGAGGGAGACAAACCATAAGAGACTCTTAATCTCAGGAAACAAACTGAGGGTTGCTGGAGGGGAGGGGGTTG
>NW_027744432.1:0-4578 GCF_054177405.1 Leptonychotes weddellii | reverse complement strand
ATTCTCCCCTCATAATATACATCTGAGTAAGCAGGCAGGTGCTTATGGGTCAACTGGCCAGGGCACTCTTTCAGACCCATCTGGTGAACTCGGGCCCTTAAGGGCTCCCTCTGGGCGGTGGGCCTTGGGCCAAGTTTCCGGGGTTCTCTGGGCTAGAGGAAGCTGCAGACGGGCAGCTCAGGAGGGGGTTGGTGTCCTCAGATGGATAGGATGGCACAGGGAGTCTGCAGCTGTGTGTGCCTGGCATGGGGGCAAGCTCAGACGTGGTTACCTTACTTAATTCTCGGACGGATTCCATAGGACGGGGTACCTTTGTTGTCCACATTATCCTCACAGGGGAACTGCAGCTCAGAGTTGTGAAGTAACTTGGCCAATGTCACACAGCTGTGAGTGGCGAAGCCTAGCTCCGATGTGCCTATGTGCAAAGCCTATCCCGGGTTGCCAGGACTCCCAGTCTATTCCAGAAAGGTCCCATCGTGCGGAGTCAGGCTTGGCCCCTGTTAACAGTGGGGACTCGGTGAATCTGGGGTGTTTCAGAGCAATGGGGTGATGAGGCCAGCCTTCCTGGGGGAGGCCATGGAACCTGGGCCGTGCAGACCAGGAGGGGGCAAGGGTGGGGCAGGGGCCCTTTCTGGGCCTGGGGTGGTGGGTTCAGTGAGTATCCGACACCGGCTCCTCTGGGCTAGAGCCTAGGCTTGGGGACTTCCGGATGTCCCGAGGAGAATTCTGGCACAGTTCGGGTCTCGAGGGTAGCATGAAGGTGATCATGTCAGTGCAGGGTGGACACAGCACTATTCTGGGGCCTCTTGCTGAGGGACGAACAAAGCTTTGTGGGGAGAGGGCTCAGGCCCCTGCAAGTCCCTGAGTAAGCAACCGTGGCTGGCTGCCTCTCACCACATGCCTTGCGTTGGAGTCGGACCCGAAATGCAGTCTAAGCTGGGGCTTGGGGCTTCAGGCAAGACACGGTCCCTCTCTGGGCCCCAGAGCTTGGGCACATCCTGAGCCTGCTGGGCTGGGCATCTCCCACATCCCTTCCTGACCAGGGTTGGGTGCCCAGGCTGGGATTGAAGCAGGAAGAGCAGTCCTGGCCTTCTGCCTCCTGCTTGTGTGACGAGAGCGCCTGAGTGGGGACAGCAGTGGGGTGAGGTGGAGTGTGCCCCTGACTTGGGAACGGGTGTGACGCTGCTTTGGACAGTGACCACCACGGTGGGAGGAGTCCAGAGGTCACAGAGAAGGCAAGGGGGCACTTGTCCCAGGTCTGCTCGCACAGCTGTCTGGAAAGGCCTTGCACACCCAGGCCCCGACCAGCTGAGAGCTGTGGGTCCCCGGGGGCAGCCCACCGGGCCACGAAGGGTACTCATTTGCACAGCATCCCAGGGAAGGCAATTGGAACTGAGCAGAGCCAATTAGCTTTCATTTCTTGAGGGATGGGGTGTCCATATTGTATTCCTGGGGGGTCTGGCATGGCTCAGCCTTCTCAGGAACATCTGACTCCATGGAGCTGTCCGGGCTGGGGGTCCCTGCCAGTGAGCCAGAGGGAGTTTTCGGCTGCAGATGATGTCACGCAGGGCCAACGTTCACGAATCCATCCCACATGCACTCACGGGGCCCTGTTTGGAGCCGGCTCTGTGCTAGGAGATAGGAACGGTGGGGACCCCTGGGGCACAAATCTCTGCCCCGCGGGGGTTCCTGACGCACAGGAGAGAGGACCACAGACGCCTGTAAGAAGTGGCATCAGTAGTGGGCTCTGTGGCCGTAGTGGCTGAGGGAGGAGGACGAGCCAGGAGCAGGGCAGGTGGCGTCAGGGCAGGGCCCTCCCTGGGATGTGACATGGGGACAGAGTTCTGCAGGAGGGAGGGGCGGCCCCTCAGAGAGGTTGGGATGAGGATGGACTGGGAGGGGTGGAGGAAGGGGGACCAGGGAGGCACTGGGGTGAGCCCCGGGCGTTGTAGGAAGGGCTTCTACTTCCAGGAGTAGTTTGCGGGTTGCTGGGGCTCTTTGGCAGTGGAGGGAGAAGGGAGAGCGGCAGGGCTGGCCCCGTTCACCGCGCAGGGCTGGGCTGGAGCTGGGATCGGTGCAACCCCATCCTTTGGCTTTGCACAAACACTTCCATGCAGACGGGAGTGCATGCACACACAGTGACACACCCACGGTCCGCGTGCCTGTGTCTAGAGGTTTGGGTGGAGAGCCAGGCACATCCCTGCTGAGCGAGCGGGCTCCCCGATGCCCTCCACTCGCCCACGGAGGCCTGGCGGGGCAGGGTGGCCTGGGCGCTCTCCCAGGGGCTCAGCTCCAGCAGGCAGCTAGTGGACCCAGCCCCAGCTTGCCAAGCTGAAAGGAATTTGGGGAGGGAAGTGCTAGGAAACAGCAGAGCGGTTAAGATGCTCGCCCAGGGAAAGCTAGTTAATCAGCCGTATCAGACCCAGAAATCACAGTGTGTCTTAAGAGGAAGATATGCAAAAACAAAACCAAGCCGTGAAAACATGTTTGAAGAGGCAGGCTGGACTCAGAAGGAAAGATGCTGGATGCGGGAGGGTTTTGAAAGGCCCCTCACTGATGGTGTGCGTACCGAGCTGTCCCCTCCCCATACAGTCACGAATCCCTCTGCGGACCCCAGGAGGTAGGGATCGTCCCATTTACAATGGGGAAGATGAGGCAGAGACCATGGAGCAGGGGAGTCAGGACTTGAACTCTGGCCTCTCTGGTGCGGCGGGTTGGGAGGGTCAGGAGCGCAGACCCTGGAACCTGCTCTTGCCTGGACTGGACTCCTGGCTCTATTGCCAGCTCGCTGTGTAACCTTGGGCCTGTTACTGAACCTCTCTGGTCTCTGTGAAATGGAATGAGAATGGTGCCTGCCTCATGGTGGTCATGGAGGGTAAGGAGTGATGCCAAGCCGAGCTCTTGGGGCAGGTGGGAAGCCCTCCCTTGGGACGTGACCGGCAGCCACTGTCCAGGGCATGCTGGACCCAGGTGTGCTTGGGAAGCTTTTCTAGGCTTCCTTGCCAGGGTAGGGGAGATTATTTCATGCCTGGAGGTCAAAGAGAAAGTCAAAGAAGAAGGAAAGACTGGGCTGCGTGGGGGTCTCCCCCGCATGCCTTCCCCAGGCTCAGGCGCCCGCATTCCTGCTATGGGCAGGTGGTTGTCCCCCGTGAATGCTCTTCCACATTTTCCGGCCCCAAATCTGTATTCATGAAGTCTTTGCAAAAGAGGGGACACTGCTGGGTATGTTAACATCTGGTGCAAAGTTTCTACCAATAGATCACTTTTCTTCTAAGATAAATCTCAAATGAGTAACAACCAAACATATTTCTTCCCCCAAACCCTTTCTCACCCTGCCTGGGACAGAGAAGCCTGAGGGTCACCCTCTGCAGGTTTTCCTCTAACTTCGGATGACACGTGGAGGATGCCCAGCGCCCACCTGGCGGAGTCCCAGAGGAAGGGTCTTGTGCGTCCCTGCGGGACGCCACCTGGGGGTGGGGCAGGTTGTCATACAGGCTGCCGCGATGGTTTGGTTTGGTTTTCTGTTCCTCTGATTTTTTTGTTGGTGCCGTTTCTTACAGGCATGCCTCGTTTCATTACCGTCCCCAGACGGGGCGTGTCTTAGGGATTGCATGGCTGTCGGCCCCACTTTCCAGCAGTATTGGCTTACTTCGTGTCTCTGGCCCCATTTCGGTAATTCTCGCGCGGTTTCAAACTTCTCCACTCTCATTCTAGGAGGTATGGTGATCTGTGATCAGTGATACCCACCCACTGAACGTTCTGATGATGGTTGGCATTTTTTAGTAAGAAAGTGTGTTTTGGTTAGGGGGTGCACGTTGTCCTCGTCGACACATGCACACGTGGTTGACCGCTGTGTAGTGTGCACGTGACTTTTCTCTGCACTGGGAGACTTGCTTTGCTGTGGCGTTCGCTTCGTCATGGCGGCCCGGGACGGGGCCCGCAGTATCTCCAGGTGGAGATGTGTACAGAACAGTGGAGGCCGCGACTGGAGCCCCCGTGCCCGTGGGAGGCATGGAGCTTGGAACCAGGCCCCCAGCTGGAGCTGGGAGCTGCAGGGTCATCATCAGCTGTGCTCCGGGGCACGTAGGTCATGGATGACCCTCCGTGTGGAGAGCACTGGCTGGGCCCACACACAGTCCCGGCCACACGGTGGGTCCGTGGGAGCAGCTGGTCCCCAGGCCCAGGAGTGGGGGTAGCAGAGGGAAGGGGCATTTGGAGAGCCTGCCCCGCCATCCTGCTGTGGGCAGCTTTGCACAGGGGGAAGGGGCTGGAGGGGCTGGGAAGCACCTCAGCTCTGATGGCTGGGTCACCCGTGTGGCACTCAGCCCCTCCTGGGCTCTGGAAGGCCGGCCACGTGCCACTGGTGACGTCTTACATAGCTGTCAGCAGGTGCATCCCTTAGGCCAGAGGAGGGGCCGAGGCTGTGTCCTGTTCCAGAGGGGTGAGTCTTGGTCCCCGGTGGGGACACCGACGGGCTGACATTCTCTAGGGCCATTCCTGGCGATGGCAGTTCATGCCCGGTCCCATCATTTGCAAATCCACCCATCCCGAGGTGTCTGTTTCAGAATCTGACATGGA
>NW_027744431.1:0-306 GCF_054177405.1 Leptonychotes weddellii | reverse complement strand
CCTGTTACTCCCCTATGGGCCACTCTCCAACCCTCAGCCCCATATGTGGGGTCTAAGAGCCCCCTGAAGCAACACAATTGGACCCATAGGGTGCCTCATGCTCAGCGGCAAGGCCTTAGTTCCAGGTGGGTGGCCTGGTGAAGAGATAGCTCTCACTGGTCAGTGTAGTACTTTTTTTTTTCCAGGATCAAATGATAGCAGGCCAATAGAATGGTGTTTACATGCTGATTTTAGGTGAGATAAGTGGTTTATGTGGAAAGGGGTCCCACACAAAGTATTTTCTCTGGGCTTCACATACTCTAGGGG
>NW_027744430.1:0-306 GCF_054177405.1 Leptonychotes weddellii | reverse complement strand
TTCTTTCCTTTTTCTTTCTTTTCTTTCTTTCTTTTTTTTTAATGATGTATTTATTAATTTATTTGACAGAGAGAGAGAGACAGTGAGAGCAGGAACAGAAGCAGGGTGAGTGGGAGAGGGTGAAGCAGGCTTCCTGCTGAGCAGGGAGCCCAATGCAGGGCTCAATCCCAGGACCCTGGCTGGGATCATGACCTGAGCCGAAGGCAGACGTTTAATGACTGAATCACCCAGGCGCCCCTCAGTCATTTCTTTCCTGTACGAAAAATTTCAATAAGTATTTATGCTGAGTAATATTAGCTTGTAGTG
>NW_027744429.1:0-306 GCF_054177405.1 Leptonychotes weddellii | reverse complement strand
TTAGGACTCCTTCATCCAATTTGATCTCTATTTTGATATATATTATAGTGTAAGCTCTGATGGTTGATTTTTCTCTTTTTAATGCAAGTGCCTGGCTTAATCTTTGATTGCTGGGGCCTCCATTTCTAAGATGGCTATCTAGAATAAACACACTGCCAGCTACATAACCACATAAAGAGCCAGGCAGCCGGCTATCTTCCCAGGCTCCCTTGCTTTCGAATTTCCATAAATGATTATTTGGGCTACTTGCTTTTTCTCTTCCTGTGTTTTAAATTCCTGTTCTCATTTTAGGGCGCCTGTGTGGCT
>NW_027744428.1:0-306 GCF_054177405.1 Leptonychotes weddellii | reverse complement strand
TGACTAATACACTTCTCTGTGTGTATGTTATGCTTCAAGAGAAACTTGAAAATAAATACCCTCATGCCCATCTCACTCTTCTTACTTTGCTTTATTTTTCATCATGACACTTATCAGTACCTGACATTGTCTTATATTCTTTTATTTTTTAAAGATTTTATTTACATATTTGAGAGAGACAGTGGGGGAGAGAGAGAGCAAGTGAGCATGAGAGTGGGGAGGGTCAGAGGGAGAAGCTGACTCCCCACTGAGCAGAGCCAGACGTGGGGCTCAGTCCTGGGACTCTGGGATCATGACCTGAGCCTA
>NW_027744427.1:0-306 GCF_054177405.1 Leptonychotes weddellii | reverse complement strand
TCTTTTTCATTATTTTATCCCAAATGCTGGTCATGGAATAGAACCTCTATAAATATTCTCCGAATGACTGTATAAATGGTTGCATTTCAAAGAACTGGGAGAACCAATGGAAGTTTCGAGAAGGAAATAATATTTTCACCTGAAGAAATGACCAGGAGAGAGAAGGCATAGGGGCAGTCTTGTCTTGGGACAGGTAGGGCGTTTTGCTTGTCCAGCCACACTGTGACAATGACTTTCCACCACCCCTGCGGAGAGAACTGGCCCAGGCTGTGTACATCCCGTGGCAGGCATGGTGCCTTTGACATG
>NW_027744426.1:0-306 GCF_054177405.1 Leptonychotes weddellii | reverse complement strand
TCTTCAGAATTGAGTCAATTTTTTTTTTTGTAGATATGCATGGGAGAAAACACTATTTTAAAAGATTTATTTCAGAGAGAGAGAGAGAGCAGGCACGCAGGCAGGCAAGCCGAAGTGGGGAGAGGGGGTGGGCAGAGGGAGAGGGAGAGAATCCTCAAGCAGATTCCTTACTGAGCACAGAGCCTGAGGGGATGCAGGGCTCAGTCCCAGGACCCTGAGATCATGACCTGAGCCAAAATTAGGAGTTGGCTACTCAACCGACTGAGCCACCCAGGCGCCCCTGGAGAAAGCACTTCTTTCTAACAG
>NW_027744425.1:0-306 GCF_054177405.1 Leptonychotes weddellii | reverse complement strand
TAAAGCAGTCTTCCTTTGGGAACTACCCAGGTCTCTGAATGATAAAGTGGGAAAGAGAAAAAACATTTTTTTTAAGTGGACGGCGAAGAAAAACTATGCCAAAGAACTTTTCAGGTTGAAAACCCCAGAAGTGACTACCCTAGTAGGAAGCCCTGGCTCTGTAGGAAATACCATTTCTAGTGTCCTCCATGATTTAAGGGGTTTTTCTCTTATCTCTAGAAATTTAAAAAATTCCACAGTTTAAACCACGCAGTTAAAGACAAAAAGAGGACCAATTCCTCAGTTTTGGAGCCAAACAATAGGGGC
>NW_027744424.1:0-306 GCF_054177405.1 Leptonychotes weddellii | reverse complement strand
CACTTGTGCTGTGGTTCAATTTATCACAGACATTCAGTTAAAGGGCAAATAAATCCACGCAGTTGATGGTTTAAATTCTTCTTTCTGGCAGGTTTTCACTTTCTTTATTGGGGTGGTATCTTCCTCTCTCACTCACACTATTGGGCCTTGAATGTTGTATGTGGTAATCTACAATTCCTAGAATGCACTGCTACCAGGGATCTCTTTGCCTCTGTTCCTGCTAATGGTACTTTTCTCGTGGAACTTCCCCTGCCCTAGATATGCAATTTACCCAAACACGTATTGCCTTAACTCTTTTTTTTTTTT
>NW_027744423.1:0-306 GCF_054177405.1 Leptonychotes weddellii | reverse complement strand
AGTCATGTGTTAACTTTATAATGGTAGCGTATTCAACATACAATGTATGATTTTTGTTGTTTTATCCTGTCATTTTATCTCAGCTACTTATGTGCCACTAAATAAATACCTAAATATTAAAGCAGAATATTCTTCATCTGTACTTTTGTTGTTGCTATTGCTTTAGCTCTTTACTTTGTTACTATGAGAATGAAAAAAACAATTATACCACTCTTGATAAAGTACATTCATAGGAAGCAACAGTTAAATTTATAATAACTTTTTTGAAATCTATGTAGGGGTCAAAGCACAATTTCATTTTAAGGT
>NW_027744422.1:0-4578 GCF_054177405.1 Leptonychotes weddellii | reverse complement strand
AAAAAAAAAAAAAAGCAGGGAATGTTAAAATTGAAAGGAATCTGACTACAGATGAAGAACCCAGAGAGATTAAGAGACTTAGCCAATGGAGGACAGGTGGTTGGGACAGAGTAGATGACACACGGCTTACTGACCCCTAATCCAGTCTTTATCCCCATACAGCTCAGAGTCCTTCAGCCAATTCAATCATTCAACCAGGGTTTATTAGGGGTCTACGATGTGCTAGGTGTCCTGGTGGAATGGGACAGAATCTACAAAGGCTTAATAGTTTAATTAACAATTTAATTATTTATTTGGATAAATAAGACCACCTCAGATGAAATTAGTGAATACTATAAAGCATTATTTGAAGTGAGATGGTTTCTCTATTAACCCCCAGAATATAGTACATATGTAAATAAGATGTGTACTTTATCTGATTACCAATTTTATCTCTACAAGAATGTAGAGCTCATGGTTGAGCTAATCTTACCACATGGGGGTTACCCCTTCCATCTTCACCATTCGATATAATACCATGGAATGATACCAGGTTGAGGCATACCATTCTAAAGTATAGTGAAGACAAAACAAAATGAAAAAAAAAAAGCCATTTTGCAACTAAAGTTCTATAAAATGTACTGAAAGTAAACTATCTGGATATCTGGTTCCTGGAGGACCCCCAGTGGGAAATCCGGGCTTATTTTCAGCCACATAGTTATTCAACAGAGATGAGGCACAGGTAGATGAGAAGACGGCTGCTGTGTTAGTCTGTCCCTTCTCCACATCAATGGCTCACCCAACCCAAGAAAAGTTTAAAGAGCACATGAATAGTTATGGTGACAGGCTCTGGATTCAGCCAGCTCTGGCCCTGAATGCTGGTTTCACTTTTTGTGATTTTGAACAAATTCTGCAACGTCTTATACCTCAGTTTCTTCATTGATTAAGATGGGAGCTAAAATAAGACTACCATAGAAGGTTGTAGAAACGATTAAATGAGATGATACATGTAAAGTACATGTCACTGTGCAAGGCATTACCATTATTAATAACAATTTTACAGTGGTTTTGTGACCTGCTATCTTCCTCTCCAGCCTACCTCCCCCTCCTTCATTTCAGCCATATCTCTTATCCTGTCCTTTCCCTCTGTCTCCCTCCCTGTCCTGCTAACAGCTGCATTGTGTGTTCTTCGGGGGTGGGTAGCAGTGCTAAAACTTCAAAACAGGTGCTACTGTCCATTTTATTGCTTGATTCACCTGCCAGGTGACAAGGGAGAACTGCAGGGCTGCATTCAGCGTGGACAAACACCTGTCCTTTCTGTCTCCACAGCCCACAGACGCGGGCGCTGAGTCATGCCACTGCTCATGACCGATGAGCTCTCAAAGATTCAGAAGGCTCTAAGAAAGGGACCTGAGAGGACAACCTGTCCATCTCCCCCTGGATCAGGCTACTCTTCAATCTGCCATGAGGCAAAAATAGATGTAGGAAGATTCTATCATTCACTAAGGACTGGAGAGTCTTCAACATCAGGATGTTGCTTCTTATGCTTAAGCTATATATATATATTTTTAAAATATTTTTTTAATTTATTCATTTGAGACACAGAGATACAGAGAGAGAGAGAGAGCATGAGCAGGGGGAGAGGGAGAAGCAGGCTCCCTGCTGAGCCAGGAGCCCGATGTGGGGCTCCATCCCAGGACCCTGGGATCATGACCTGAGCCGAAGGCAGACGCTTAACCATCTGAGCCACCCAGGCGCCCCTGCTTAAGCTATATTTCTGAATTTGCATTTAAATTTATGTTTACATTTATCTGTTACAGGGAAAAATAAACTTGATATCTAGCTCACTGTAAATATACGTCATATATACAGTATAGCATACAGCATATATTGTATAATATATAGTACTCGGTATGTACTATATGCACACATACGTACACACACATATATACAGAGCATTGCTACTGGCTCAGAGCTTAAGCTCCAGAGTCAGACATGGTGTCTAATCCCAGCCACCTACTGGTGATGTGTTTTTGCTCTAAAAACATAATTATGGTAACTATCTCACTAGATTCTCATATTAGCACAGTTCTCAGCTCATCGAAAGAATTCAATAAAAGTTAACTATAACTGTTGTTTAGACATGTAAATATGTAGTGAGAGGCCAGGAGGCTCTGTAAGCTTTCTCTTCTGCAATCTAAATGTTCCCAGTTTGATTGCTTTTCATTTATTTCTTCCATAATCTTCATTTCCATTTTCCCTCTCTTCATTTACCTTCCTAAATCCAGGATAGGACAAATGATGCCAGTTGAGTCTCCATCAGCACAGAATAAAATGTGTGATATATTTTAGGATTATCTATTAAATTTCCCTATGCCAAGTACTGTTATGATTTGCAAAGACATAAAAGTGATTTGATAGCAAGTGTAACCTTAAACACTTTATATTAACTCATTTATCCTCAAAATAAATCCATTCATTATTCATTCTTTCAGCTATGCCATACTTCATTGCTTCTAAAAATAAACTTTTCTTTTTATATTTGAACATCTCTGAAATCAAGATGCATCTTGCAACTGATGATGTGTTAAAGTTCCATTGAAAATCTTTTTCTTTCCTTAATAATACATGAAATAATGGAGCATCTTGCAACTGATGACAAGCTAGAGTCAATGAAATACAGTATGAGAGATAACCATATTCCAGGCATTCTTTTAGGCCTTGAAATAAGGGGAACAAGATGGAACAGTCCTTCATTCAGAGAATCCACATTCTGATGGGGAATACAGGGAAGGAAAGACGATTACAGCCAATGTACAAGCAGCTGTAGGAGCCAACGGAAGACCCATCCTGGGCTTGTAGGGGCCAGGGAAAGTTTCCTAGTGATGGTGATGTCACTTCAGGTTGGCGTACAATTAGTGAGGTGTATGGCTAGCTTGTGGTCTGCTAGTCAGCCAAAGAGGAGAAGAAAAATCCTAGAAGCTAGAAAAAGCATGGGACATTCAGGGATTTGAAAGTAGTTCAGGATGCTGAATTTAGAGTGTCATGGAAGAGGGGCAAGAGGTAGTGGCAGAGGGGAAAGGAGAGGTCAAATCATGATTGGCCTTGTAGACCATGTTAAGAGGTTTGGGTTGATCCTGAGGACATTGGCATTCCACTAAAGCATAGGTGTTACTTCATTTCACAAATAAGAAAACTGAGCCCTAGAAGAGCCCAAATGATTGGCTTTAGGCTGGAGAGCAAAGAATAGGACTAATTTAAATCCCTCCCTCCAGGTCCTCACCTTAAGCCCAATGCTTTTCATGTTATGCCAGGGTCACCCAGGATATTATTGTCTCTCGTTGGCCATACTGCCCCCAAATGCATTACTAGTTTATCCTCCATTTCAGTTTATGTTGAACTAATGTGTTTGGTTTAGGTGAAAAGGAGGGCAGAACAAGTATGATGGTTCTTAAGGAATTCTTTAAGGTGAAAATGGCCTAATGTCAGGATATTTGGGCTCAGTCATATCACTTGTAGGTTATATATCACTGCTAAGATCATCCACAGTTGTGTCTATTGGATGATGGATATTGATGTCAGTCTTTCCTAAATGCATCATGCATCCACTTTTCAGGGTATATGCTTAAAATAAAAATAGTTAAATATAAAAATGAGGACAAAAACAAATGAGAGAAAACAATGCTGATTGGGTAGTGAGGGTTCACAATTTCAAGTGTTTTCTACTCTTGCATATTATTATGTCACCAGAAATTGCATTTCAATTTATCTTAAAGCTTCTTCAGCTGCCCTCTTAGAGTAATAGAATCTAGAGATGGACTAAATTAAGCAATTTAAGTTGAAATGTGACAAAAAGGCATAAAAGTAAGACACTAACGTCTGAATTAATTACATAGGGTAAAAAAAAAAAAGAATAATTATTTGAACGGAGGTATTCTTTTCTGGCCAGCCAGTTTTGATTTCATATTATCACATTTAAAATAATTTTGTTCAAAGAATTTATTGGTATGCACAAACTGTCTTTTTAATGAAAGAATAACAAAGAGCCTTTTGCTTTTCTTTTTGGAAAAACAACAATGTGAATCACCTAATATCTTTGACTCACTCTAAAAAGAGAGTGAATCTGCAACTGCCAAGCATTTAGTTTCTTTTTAATGAAAGACATCTTTGGTTTCAATAGGATAAGCAAGGAGTACAAATGCCAATGCTTAGGTTTTGATGATATGACAATTACTAGCTATTTAAAAGGAATAATATGTGCCAGGATGATAGCTTGCTATACTTACCCAACAAAAGAGGACAAAGAGTGTAAAGTCTTTAACAACAGGACAGACAATTGTCTATTCAAGATAGCTTAGGTAGAGTCTTTAGGTAGAGTCTTATCAGAAATAAGGGGGCTCGGGCGCCTGGGTGGCTCAGTTGGTTAAGCGACTGCCTTCGGCTCAGGTCATGATCCTGGAGTCCCGGGATCGAGTCCCGCATCGGGCTCCCTGCTTGGCAGGGAGTCTGCTTCTCCCTCTGACCCTCCCCCTCTCATGCTCTCTCTCTCTCTCTCATTCTCTCTCTCAAATAAATAAATAAAATCTTTAAAAAAAAAAA
>NW_027744421.1:0-306 GCF_054177405.1 Leptonychotes weddellii | reverse complement strand
CTTTATATTACTCTGTTAAATGAAATACTACAAAATATTTATTCATTCTACTATTGATAGACATTTGGGGCATTTCCACTTTTTGACTCTTTGGAATAATATGGCTATGAACATTCTTTTATGTACTTTGATACATAAGGGTAAACATTTCTATTGGGTATGTATCTCTTCATTCTCTCAGCAGTGTAATCTGATTTCAGTGTAGTCTAATTAACCAATCTTTTCCTTATGATTAGTGCTTTTGTGTCCTAGACTTAATTGATCCCAACTCTACAAAGTATTTTTGATCCTTTGAAGTTTTTCTTG
>NW_027744420.1:0-306 GCF_054177405.1 Leptonychotes weddellii | reverse complement strand
TCCTAAACTATTCATGGTATCTCTCTTTTCCTCAATTTTCTCATTTGTGAAATGAAGAGAAACTTTAATAATTTAGTGTAAGGGTCATTTTAACTAGGGTTTTCAGTGTCTGCAAAATTAAAATTGCAATTAGAAGGTTTCTAAACAGTAATTAGTAATAGTAAAGCATAAAATCACACATTAGACACTGAACACAAGGTAGCTATAAGTAAATTTAGATGTACCAAAGAAATGTTTAAAATTCTGAATATAGTGGATTAATGGTATACGTAAATTTAGTGTTTTCTGGAACCTTGGGAGTGTGCC
>NW_027744419.1:0-306 GCF_054177405.1 Leptonychotes weddellii | reverse complement strand
TTAAGACTCAGCTGAAGCATTATCTCTTCAGGGAAATCTTCCCTGACTTTTGTAGGCTGTCTTAGTCCCTCCTTCATCTGTGCTCCTGAAGCATGTGCTGTGAACGTTCAATCTCAATATTGAGGCATATCATTTATCTAGTAGATCACAGGTCCTAAAAACTGGTGTATTTTCATTCAAGCATTGTGATCACCTGCCATGATTCTGGCAGATGTAAGATGTTGTTATAGTTCAATTTTATTGATTTACAACAGATGACATTCTATTTGAAAGAAAGCAATATTAGTATCTACTGTAATATCTAGG
>NW_027744418.1:0-306 GCF_054177405.1 Leptonychotes weddellii | reverse complement strand
GGTATGTTTTGTGCAACTCAATATGCCCAAACGCCCTCATGTCAGCACGTAACCAGTACAAAGCATGTGATGGGGTCTCGCCCAGTGTCGCACCTTTCTGACCCAGTGTGATTTTCGCTCTTACCGTGCGTCTCAGTTTGGAGCAGCCCCTTCCAGGGCTCGGTGGCCATGTCTGGCTGACAATTGGCACCGGATCCGCCGGCTCAGTGTCCACATAAAGGGCGGAGGCTCCAGGTCACCACGGAGAATGGGAGGCTCTCCAGCACCAACCAGAGGCACAGGGGAACTGCACCCGAGGAGGCGAGC
>NW_027744417.1:0-306 GCF_054177405.1 Leptonychotes weddellii | reverse complement strand
CTGTCTCCCTGTCTCTGTCTCTGTCTCCCTGTCTCTCTGTCTCTCTATCTCTCTCTCTGTCTCCCTGTCTCTCTGTCTCCCTGTCTCACTGTCTCCTTATCTCTCTGTCTCTGTCTCCCTGTCTCTCTGTCTCCCTGTCTCTGTCTCCCTGTCTCTCTGTCTCCCTATCTCTCTGTCTCCCTGTCTCTCTCTCTGTCTCCCTGTCTGTCTCCCTGTCTCTGTCTCCGTCTCTTTGTCTCCCTGTCTCACTGTCTCCTTGTCTCTCTGTCTCTGTCTCCCTGTCTCTCTGTCTCTCTGTCTCCCTGT
>NW_027744416.1:0-306 GCF_054177405.1 Leptonychotes weddellii | reverse complement strand
TTATTGCTTTTCTTCTTATCCATTGACTTTTAACTTTTTCATACAAAACATATCCCCGTCTGGCCCAGAATATGCAAAATTATAGTTCTTATTAGATTGAGGAAGAGATAGGTTTATTTCTTATGCCCTTTAGATTTATCTATAGCTATAGATAAGAACTAGTTTCTCTTGTAAAATTATGCTAAAATTGGTCCATCTTGAGGGAAAGACTAAGATTTGATACTTAATAAAAAAATTGAAAAGTAATAGAAGTCACTTAATAGTGAAGGAAATCTGTAATAACAACATTTATATAGTCTGTAAGAT
>NW_027744415.1:0-306 GCF_054177405.1 Leptonychotes weddellii | reverse complement strand
GGCTTTACCCTACCATCTGGTTCCAAACAGCCTTTGTGTCAAATTCTACGCATTTCCAAGCAAAATACCTTCAAACTCGCATTCTATAGGACTGCCTTCCCACCCATCACTCATGTGCTGGATTCTCAGATGCAGACAGAATGGTTTCTGCCTTCTCCTGAGCGTAGGGCTTATTTCTCACCTGATTTGGCTCCTATGGCCTGAAAAGTCTCTAGGTTTTGGCCAAGCTTCCTTTAATCCACCATTTTGCTAAAGACCAATAACCTTAGTTACAATAATTAAGCAGAGAAGGACAAATGCATATAT
>NW_027744414.1:0-306 GCF_054177405.1 Leptonychotes weddellii | reverse complement strand
GATGTTGGCATCCCCACCAACATCTGTCATTTCCTAACTTGTTAATTTTAGCCATTCTGACTGGTGTGAGGTGGTATCTCATTGAGGTTTTGATTTGGATTTCCCTGATGCCGAGTGATATTGAGCACTTTTTCATGTGTCTGTTGGCCATTTGGATGTCTTCTTTGGAAAAATGTCTGTTCGTGTCTTCTGCCCATTTCTTGATTGGATTTTTTGTTCTTTGGGTGTTGAGTTTGATGAGTTCTTTATAGATTTTGGATGCTAGCCCTTTATCTGATATGTCATTTGCAAATATCTTCTCCCATT
>NW_027744413.1:0-306 GCF_054177405.1 Leptonychotes weddellii | reverse complement strand
TTACCCCCGCAAAGAGCCGGACTCTCGCGCCAGAGAGCGAACCGAACGTGGACGAGGACGGTCCGCAGCACGCCGGGCGCGCAATATCCGCGGAGCCCACTGCGGCGGCACGTACGGCAGGGCGAGGCCACGCAGGCGACGAGCCCCGACTGCAGGGGGGCGGTCCCGAAAGGACCCAAACAAACGAAACTGCCCACGGGCAAGCCAGCGGAGCGCCCAGCTTTCCCACCGCCGGCATGCCGAAGACGCCCGAGTTTCACTCTAGGTCTTTTCCCCGAACCCCAGATTCAGGCCGGCGAGGGAGGG
>NW_027744412.1:0-306 GCF_054177405.1 Leptonychotes weddellii | reverse complement strand
GACCCCTCCTGCTCTTCCTGTGTTCATATAACCGAGCATTTCACATCACACGTTTTCCCCTTATTATCTGAGGAGGACTCAGGAAATGGACACCAACAGTTAGGGCCGTGGCCTGCATCTCTTGCTTCCTGTCTTTGCAACCTTGTTGCTGGTTTGGATACAGAAAGAGGGGTGCTTTGTCCCCGCTCCGAATGCATGTACAGCTGCGATTCTGGGTGATTTTTGTTTAAGGACGCAGGAGTTTGCTGAATGGGCGGCCCCCCGGAGTGTTGCATGTGATGGGTCATGCGGTGGCCGAGTGGGAGT
>NW_027744411.1:0-4578 GCF_054177405.1 Leptonychotes weddellii | reverse complement strand
GCGCACGTGCGTTCAGCCGCCCGCTGCGTGTGTGCGCGGGGCGGGGCGCAGGCGTGCCGGGCTGAGCCGCTGGGCTTCGGCCTCCCATTCGGCTCACCTCGCCGTTGGCGCTCTTTCCTGGCTCTTTCGCCCTTTGTGCTTTCCCCAGATGGTATGGCTCCCAGTGCTGCGGCTGGGGGACCTTCAAATGCTGAAAAATCTATTGAAATGATTATATGGTTTTAGTCCTTTCTCTTATTGATGTACCAGATTGATTTATGAACATTGAACCACCGTCCCATCCCAGGAGTAAATCCCACTTGATCATCATGAATGATTTTTTAATGTATTGTTGGATTTAGTCTGCTAATATTTTGTTGAGAATTTTGCATCTATGTTCATCAGCAATACTGGCCTCTCTTTACTCGTGGTGCCTTTATCTGGGTAATGCTGGCCCCGTAGAATGAATTTGGAAGTTTTTCTACCACTCTTATTTTTGGAATAGTTTGAGAATAAGTATAATTCCTCTCTAAATGTTTGGTAGAATTTACCTATGAAGCCATCTGGTCCTGGACTTTTGTTTCTTAGGAGTTTTTTGATTACTGATTCAATTTCATTGCTGGTAATTGGTCTGTTCAACTTTTCTATTTCTTCCTGCTTCAGTTTTGGTAGATTATGTTTCTAGGAATTTATTCATTTCTTATAGGTTGTCCAATTTGTTGGCATGTAATTTTCATAATATTCTTTTTTTTTTTTTTTAAAGATTTTATTTATTTATTTGAGACAGAGAGAATGAGAGAGAGAGAGCACACGAGAGGGGGGAGGGTCAGAGGCAGAAGCAGGCTCCCTGCCGAGCAGGGAGCCCGATGCGGGACTCCATCCCGGGACTCCAGGATCATGACCTGAGCCGAAGGCAGTCGCTTAACCAACTGAGCCACCCAGGCGCCCCTCAATGTAATTATTGATAGGGATGTATATATTACCATTTTGTTACTTCTGTTACAGTTGTTTTTGTAGGTTTTCTCTGTTCCTTTTTTCCTTTGCGCTCTTCTCTCATGACTAGTTAGCTTTCTTTAGTGACATATTTGGATACCATTCCCTTCAATTTTTGCCCTTCTATAACTGGTTTTTGATTTGTGGTTTATCATTAGGTTTGTACATAACATTTTCTGCATAGAGCGGTCTATATTAAGTTGATGGTTGTTTAAGATGAACCCGTTCTTTACTCCCCCCAACCTCATCATTTAGGTATATGGTGTCCTGCTTGACATCCTTTTATTTTCTGATTCCCTTGCCTGATTTTTATAAACACTTACTTTTACTGGTTTTGAGCTTTTCTTAATCTTACTTACAGTATTTTCTGTCCACTCAAAAAGTCCTCTTTAACACTTCTTGTAGGGCTGGTTTAGTGCTCATGAATTCCTTTAACTTTTGTTTTCTGGGAAGCTCTTTATCTGTCCTTTTATTCTAAATGATAGCCTTGCTGGATAGAGTATTCCTGGCTGCAGATTTTTTCCTTTCAACACTTGAATAGATCATGCCACTCCCTTCTGGCCTGTAATGTTTCTGCTGAAAGCTCAGCTGATAACCTTATGGGGTTTCCCTTGTATGTAACTTTTTTTTTTCTCTCTTGATGCTTTAAAAAATTCTCTTTATCACTACTTTTTGCCATTTTGATTACTGTGTGTCTTGGTGTGGACACCTCCTCCAGTTGAGTTTGTTCGAGGATCTCTGTACCTCCTGAATCAGGATTTCTTTTTCCTTCCTTCCTTCCGTTTCTTCAGCTGTTATTTCCTCAAATAAATATTCTGCCCCCTTTTCTCTCTCTTCTCATTCTGGGATCCCTATAATGCATTTGTTATATGCTTGATCATGTTGCCAAGTTCTCTAAATCTAGTCTCATTTTGCATATTTTCCCCCTCTTATCTGGTGAACGTGATTACTTTCCATTACTCTGTCCTCCAGGTCACTGATCCATTCTCTGAGCCCTCTAGCCTACTATTTATTCTATTTAGTGTGTGTGTATGTATGTCATTTATTGTGTTCATTTATTGTGTTCCTCATCTCTGATTGGTCCTTTTTTATCTCTTTGGTAAGGGTCTCACTGATGTCCTCCGACTCTTTTCAAGTAGTATCATTTTGGCTGTTACTTTAAATTATCAGGTATATCACTTAACTGTTTTCCTTAGGTCTCTTGCTGTGATTTTTGTCCTGTTCTTTCCTTCTTTTGGAACATATTTACCTGTCTCCTTATTTTGTCTAACTCTCTGTGTCTGTTTCTGTGTTAGGAAGGTCAGCTATGTCTCCTGCTCTTAAAAGTGGTGGCCTTCGGAAGAGGTCCTGTAGCGCCGTGTGTGTCCCCTGTTCACCAGGACCTGGTGCCTCATGGGGTGTCTCCTCTGTGTTGCGTACAGCATCCTGTTGTGGCTGAGCTGCTTTTTCCTTCAGGCCCGTCATCTGCAATGGCTCTCTCTGCCTGTTTGGTCCCTGTGCTGTTGGAGGGCCAGTCTGGGGCCACGTGGGCTTGAGCTGAGTCACACCAGGCATTTATGAGATGCAGCAGCACCAGACCAGAGTGCTTTTCCTGTGTTGTCCCCTGAGCAGCTTTTGTTGGTGGGCAGGGCCTGTAATCAGACCAGCTGTCTGTCCCCGGTCCCCTGCTGGGGCGCAGCCTGACTGGTGCGTGGAGTCCTCGTTCCCTCTCCCGGGGCAGGAGTCTCTTTGAAGGCCCTGTTGGGGCTGCTTGCACACCGCCATGCTTAGGGTCCCACCTTGAATGGGCTCCAGCCGAGACTCTACTGGAGGGGTAGATCTGCATTGTGCGTGGGGGTGGGCTATGCACTGTTTGCAAGGGGTGGTGCTGGCGCTCTGCAAGAGGAGACCAGCTGCTGCAGGGAGCGAGGCTAGCCTGGCTGGAGGAGCGGAGCTGCCAAAGCTCGGGGTGCAGGGAAGTGGGGGTAGCAAGGTTTGCGTGACCATCCTCTGCAGGAGGGGACCCACGGTGCTGGACCGAGGCAGGCAGGGGCTGCAGGGGCGGGGTGACAAGGTAGGTGGGAGTGTTGTGGGGTCCCCACATGCTGGGGGACAGGGGAGGGAAATGGTGCCTGCCAACCATCTCTGCGCCTGGGGCCATGCTCTGAGGGGTAAACAGCGCTCCCTCCCTATGGTCCAGGGTTTCTTCAGCTGCTGCCTCTGTGTTGTAGCTCTGCAGGCTGTCTGTCCCACTGTTGCCGGAGCTGGGGACTCTGTTTCCTTCGGCCCTCCCAGAACCGGGCTGCTGCTTTTTCAAATTGCAGGTTTTAAGTCCTGCTGGTTGTAAGAACTCCTAAAATTCAGCCCCTCTGGTTTTCAAAGCCCAATGTTTCAGGGATTCGCCTTCCCCATGCGGCTCCTGGTTAGTGTCCCCCACCCCCCCACCCATGGACAGCCGCCAGGCCCGGGGAGCTTCCTGCCGCGCCTCCGCCCTTCCTGGCCTCTTCCATGGGGCCTCTTCTCTGCCTCGACTTGTGGAGTTGGTTCTGGTCGTGTTCTGCCTTATTCACACGGATGTCATCTAGCTGTATGTGGGGACGAGGCGAGCTCAGGGTCCTCCCACCAACTCTGCCATTCCTAAGTGCTTTAAATATTACTGATTCTGGGGGTGAGATTTCTTTCTAGAATGTTTACCTAGAATCCTAGTTCCTGGTATCTCCGAGCCGATTTGTCTAGTAAAGAGGTGGTTGAAGGTGAGCGCCGCCCCCCCCCCCCCAGGTGAGAGGAAACGCATCACTCACAGGGGCTTTGGCTCTGTGGGGACACTGCCTTTCTCACATCAAGTGGGATTTGCTGCCCTCCCCTCCCCCCGGAGCCACCTTCTGGGAGGAGCTCACTGGTGATGAGACCCGCGTGAGAGTCCCCAGGTTGTCCTTTATGCACGTGATTCGTGCTCCTCCAGGCCCTCGGGCACCTGCAGCTCTGACGTCAGGATGGCTACTCTCAGGAGTAGGTACGGTGTGGGGGGCGGAACCCTGGGGTCTGCAGGTGAGCCCAGGGACAGGAAGCCTTGTCCGGGGACAGAGTTGCTGTTGGGGTGAAGGGCCTGTTTTGTTGTGTCATCCCATGGCTCCTGTTTGTCTACTGGAATGTTCCCTGTCTCCCCACCCCTTTCTGCCGCCACTCGGGAGAACTATTTTTAGGGGGCTGAGAACAGGCTGCTCCCTCAGGCAGGCTCTTTGCTGGCAGTTAGGCGGTTAGGAGGGTCGCAGGTCCCCGCACCCGGTCCCCGGCCTGCCGCAGACAGCCCCGTGACACGGCACCATGCACGGTCTCTGTGCCCTCGTTCTCGGTCTGCCCAGAACAGGAGCTGCCTTAGAGCTCGTTACCAGGGCTGGGAAGTGCTCTGAGGAATAACAGCTTCAGACACCCCAAGGGTGGACCTAGGGTTCTAGGCTTTGTCCGGTTCTGTGAACGTTCACCGGCCCACATTTGGGAGGGGAGACAGACCGCAAACGGCTAACGGGGACAGGAGATGATACAGGGACATCACAGAAGCACAGAGAGGAGCGGAGGGGACCCCGGAGGGCTCCTGGGCACACCGTGTGCTGGGGCGTCCCGTCTGAG